>NW_022985453.1:58232-245048 GCF_010093595.1 Mytilinidion resinicola | reverse complement strand
GTGGAGTAATTCGGAATATTTGGCCTCGGTAGCGTGGTTGGGTGGGCCACTAGCTTGTGCGGGCCACTAACTTGTGGATTACGTTAACTAGTTAGAGTCGGAGGAGGGGTTCTGGGTAGACGCAATGATATAAAGACGACGAAGATGATCCAAAGACCAGAGGTACTCTTAGGGAAAACTGATCTCACCAGAGTCCATTTCCGCGTTTGAACCTACCTTTGTAGGCATAGTTACAGGGTTTTAACTAACTAAACTGAGCTGTGACTAAGCAAACCTGAGTTTGTGGCTAAGCGGCTCGGTATGACCCACTAACAATGTGCGGTCAATACCTACACAATCACTCATCCGTCTACAAAGTATAAACCCATCAGAGGCACAAGCAGCCTAGAAATTATGTTTCATCCAGCTTGTGACGTCCCGTGCACGGTAGGAATCTCAAACGCGTAAGGACTGACCTCTCCCTGTGCACTGTCGACTGCTAATGCCTCTAGGACCGGCCCAGTGACAACATGAGAACCTTTCTCAAGCCTATGGCTATCTAGCCCCTCGCTTTGGCTACCAGACTCCTCAATGACGTCCGACACATAGCTAGTCTCACGCACTTGTGTAAATGCAACCCAAGCTAGAGACGGAATGGAAGCGAAGAAAAGTCCGGTATTGATCGCACAGGCCGCATCATAATCAACGTCCAATGCTGATACAACGAACCCAAAAGTCGACCCTACGCAGCCGACTGTGTTAATGACGGCCGCCAAAAACGATGTCTCATTCAGATCATTGGTCAGAGTACCTGAGAGCCAGTATTGATACGTGGTGATTCTGTGCGACATCAGCAATATGTCTTCAGCGCCAGCGCATTCGGAGCGAATGGGACTAAACGGCGTGCAACTTACAAGGGATCCGAAGCGCCCCACAGAGTGAACAGAAACGCACCGAGACCGTACCCATCGTTAGCCCAGTCCAACGTCGGCTTCGTCTTCGTGTAATGCGCCTGAAGAGCTTGGCCGAGAATCCATGACGTCCCCGACGTGACTAAGACGATGCCAAATCCAATCTTTGCGCGTGTCTTGCGCGAAAATCGTGTCCAGTCGAGGACCTGGCCCATAAGCAACGCGGACAGTAGACCAACGAGATAAAAAGAGTGGAGTTGAGAGCGCGCGCTCGCACGGTGAAGTAGGCGAAGTTGAACTGCCACTGATAAGACAAGAACCACTGCGAATAGAGGTAGAGTGGGAAGAGCGATAGTAGAGCCGGACGCTTGAGTATCTTTTTCAAGACGCTGAATTCCTTTAGGATGGAGGGTTGCTTCGTTAAGACGACTTTGCGGCCGTCGGTGCGCTGGACACGCGAGGCGGAGGGGAGGAGGAGGGCGAAGGGGAAGCCGAGGGTCATGATGGTCATGAGGACGATGTAGGTTGCATTACTGACAGAGCCGCGCCAGGACTTCTCGAGGTTGAGGGCTAGGCTTATGATGCCGCCAATCGAGGCTCCGAGGGCTTGCAGGCCGAATTTTACGGACACTGATCGGAGTTAGCATGTTGATTTGAGGAGAAAGGGTTAATGGAGCACTTGCTGGCTACTCCTTTCCGGTTCTCCTCTGAGTACCCTAGCAAGATGGCGCCGCTCGCAACCCACAGAAACGCGGCTGAAATACCAAGCAGCGCTGCTCCGAAAAGAAGCAGCCAGTTCGTCCCGAAGCGATCATTACAGTACAGCCCGGCTGTATAGGGCGTATACCCCAGAGTCCCAATCTAAATCTCTCCGGTCAGCTTCTCAATGAACCCAAAGCTACACGAACCAACTTACCAGCAGGGCATATTTCGGCGTGATGCGGTTAGCCACCGCACCTACAATTGGACTAAAGACAGCGAGTACTCCAAACACTATAGCGTTGGCAGCATTTGAGATGTCCGGGCTTGCGCCACCTCCTGCACCCATACCATTGAGAGCGCCGAAGATACCGGGACAGGTGAAGGCGGTGGCTGCGACGCAGAAAGTCGCGAATATGGTGGATTTGTGCCACTGCACTGGGAATTTCTCGTCAACAACCATGTTGAAGATGCAAAAAAAGAGACGTTAAGAGCCAAAATTCATTTCTGTCTCAACCGTGCCATTGGGTTCGTGGTTGAAACCTACTCCCGTTGTCTTTATGAAGGCCAGCACATGGTCTAGACTTGCATTACTCGCCATAGTAAAAACGTATAAACGCACCCACTTCTCGTCATGCTCTAGCATCTGGGAACATACACTGGACTGTAGACCATTCCGTTCTCCATAGGGCGGCACTTTTCCGTATAGTTCGTAAGTGGCTATAAATCGTGTGAGTGGGGCCGAGAGAAGGCTGCAGTCTGCCGAGCCCTGTGGAAGCTTAATGGGACCTGGTGCAACTCAATCTTCCAATGACCAAGACACCCTCTGGAACTCGAGGGATGGTGGCAGATTGATAGGCTACTGGAAAATGATTCGCTGGTCGGAAGCAAGACTCCACTGCACTGATTCGCCACTGTAAGGTTTAATGGCGTGCCCAATCCAGATCTTAACACGGAAGCTTCATACGCAGAAAACACAGAGGAAAACAAAACGTGCACAGCAGCGATTGGCGAATTCAATCGGAGCAACAATCCCGTGAAGTATGGCGGTCCGAGCTTCGGGATATTGTGGGAGCCATACCAACGCGCCACTATTATGGGGTGCTTTTTCGTGCTTCCTCGGTGTACGAACACACATTCAAGACCCGGATACTCGGCTTCAGCGATTTTTAATGAGGTTTGTCTTCGATACTTCTTAGGAAAATGTCCCGAACGAGTCAAGCAAACGCAAGAGCGGTGATTTAGCTGCAAACGCCTAAGCTTTGTCGAAGTCCCTATTCTAAGGTTACCATAAAACTACCCTTCAACAGCACGCAGCGGGGCTAGCCCCATCCACAGTCATGCCAATCTCCAACCTCCCCTCCGCGAACCTAAAAATTGCAATCATAGGCGCCGGTCCCGCCGGCCTCGGCGCCCTGATCACCCTCTCTATCCTCCCCTTCGTAACAGCAACCATCTACGAAAAGAAAGACGAGGTATCAGAAATCGGTGCCGGAATCAGCATACAGCCGAACACATGGCGAATGCTAGAGCACATGGGTGCCGCAGAAGTCCTACAAAATTCCCCGTTCCATCGGGCAGCGGATGGGCATTCCACACAGCATCGGTGCGTCAAACACCAGCAAGAACCTTACCAAACCGGACTAGGGCTCTGACGAACTCTCCACCCCAGAAATGGAAGAACCGGAAAGTTGATAAGCGCCCAATTCGACTCCGCGGGCACGCCTCTTGCACACCACCACGCACGCTGCCATCGCGGCGTCCTCCAGTCCGCCTTGCGCTCGCGCGTCGACCCCGAGCGCGTCAAAACGGCGCATAGACTCACGCAGATCACGCACCTCCCAAGCCACCGCATCCACCTCGCCTTCGCCAACGGCGTCACAGATGAGGTAGACCTCCTCATCGGCGCAGACGGCATCCGCTCCGTCGTTCGCGAAGTCGCCTTTCCGGAGCATCGCATCGCGTACACGGGCCGGACTTCCTACCGCACCCTTGTTCGTGCGCAAGATGTGGCGGTAGTCAAAGGAATGGGAAACGAGAAAGAGGCAGTGGCATTCTGGCATGCGCCGGGGGGGAGGTGGGCGTATACGTGTAATCTCAGCGGCGGCGTGTTTGAGATTACGACGATGGTGAGGGAAGAGGCGGAGGGGGTGGAGAGGGTGAGTTGGGGACAGGACGTAGCGGCTGAGAAGATGCTCGAGCATTTTGCGGTATGTTTGTTTTTTGTTTTTTGAAGTCGAGAGTGTGTGTAGGACTGGTTGACGAAGTCGCCATGACTGACTGATTGACGATCAGGACTTCCACAAACCGGTAAGGGAGGTGTTGAAGCTTGCGGAGAAGGTGCAGCAGTATGCCCTCTTCGCTGGCCCTCGATTACCCAAAGTACATTCCGGGGCCATCGCGCTGATAGGCGATGCATCACACCCCCTCTCGGGCGCTTTCGGAAACGGTGCCGGGTTCGCTCTTGAGGATGCTTACGTCGTTTCACAATCTCTCTTATGGGCGCACGAGCGAAACAAAGCGATACCAGAGGCTCTGCAGCTCTTTGATAGAGTTAGGTCGCCGCATTATGAGAGGCTTTATGCTATTTTGGATGGGTATGGTACGAAAGCGAAACAACTTGAGAATCCAAATTTACATTTGAGCTTCGATGAAGAGGTGGCGGTTTTAGTGACGAGCAACTGGTCGGGGGTGAACAATTGGATGCACTATTATAATGTAAGTTTGATATGATTTTTTGGATAGAGGGAGTCTGCTAATTAGAGGTTAGGTTGCAGAAGCGTTCAGTGATATAATCGAGGCTTTAGATAAGGATGCGGAAGAAAGCACTGGAAAGAAAGATGTGGCTAAGGAGAGAGCGAGCAGTTCATTACGTGGGAATCTAGAAAACTTGGTCGTCGAGCAAGCTAGATTATAGTGTAGCGTAACAGGGCACGCTGGGGACCATTCCTACTAGTCCTGACCAGATTGATACCACAATAGTATGGTTGGCTAATATGGAGACGATGAAATTCGAAGTGCCCATAGACTCCTTTAAGTTCAACTAGTAACTGGAGATACGCCCGCTAAATATTCAGAATTGGGCCTTAGATTCGGCTGGTCGCTAAGGATTCAGCTGGTCGCTTCATATTCGGCTGGCCGATCATCTGGCCCAAATCCAGGCCATGCGCAAATATGGTCTAGTTAATCTTGTCTAAAATAGAGGACCTGGAAGCCGGCTACTCTATGGGTTCACGTGCTATCTGATTCAGCAGTAAGGCTTAGGTAGATAGAGGCTTAGCATGATTAGTCTTGAGGCATAAACATGGTCTAGATACAAGATATGGCACGAAGAAGAAGGAAAGAGAGGACAAGGAGCGAGGGTGTGCTAGCTGTGACGCCCACTTCTGTTCGAACTCTATTTCGCGTAGAGTGGGCTTCAAATTCTGACAAGAATAATACCGTGTATACTAGTTTCTACAAGCGTACTTAGGAAAAATTGTACTCTTAAATAGGTTCATCCATAGCCTCCCATGCGCCCTTTACATTCCGGACAACACGATACATTTCTAGCTCATCCTGTGGTGCTTTCCATCTTCCTCCAGGCTGGCTCTCCCTGGAACTGGCAGCCGTTGCAACATCAGCGTCAGATTCACCAGGCTGGACCTTGCTTACGACCCAGCAGACATTCATTTTCTGCCGTTCTTGCCGCGGGAGTGTCTCTAAAGTAGCATCATAGGATGTGAAAACCATGCTCGGGCCGTCAACATCGAAAGTAAATACCAGCTGTAATCGAGATTCTTCCACCTCTTGCGGTCAGTCAGGCGGATTGGAGATTCCAATGGATTCGAGTACCCATGTCTTCCTCCGCAGAGCAGAGGACGCTGGCACAATGTCTCTGGCGTCGGTCCAGTATCTTGTGTGTTCCCCTTACCCCATAGCCATCGTAAAGTACCCATGGCGTTCGTAAGTCTTATGCCATCTCGATGTCCAGATTGGATTACTGAGGGCCATTGATGGTCTGAATAAGTTTTTGCAATCGAAGTCCCTCGTCAGACGTGAGGCTACATAATTCCCAACCCACAAGTAGCCGTCTTGCATAAGATGATCAATGATCCATAGCTGGTGGAAGGTTGCCGTGTCACTGCCATCTAGTTCCATTCAGGATTTGAAGTTATTAGACCCAACATCTTCCATATCGAGGACCTCGAAAATGTCAACATAGCTTCGAGTTTTATGCCCATTTTCTTTTCTTTTCTTTTTTTTTGAGGAGGACAAACTCCGATCGAATGGGCTGCCAAAGACTTTTCTAATTTAACTAGTTCTTTGAAGATGGGGAAAAAGATCAGACCAACAACGTCAAGTGAACGATGGCTTCCGCTGCCATTTTGTGAGCAGAGGTTGCGGGCATTCCCCAGTATGGTCTGTCGATCATCCTTTTGGGTAAGAGAAACCAGCTTCAAGGTACTCTCCGGGCCAAAAATGTCGAAGGTGTATCTCCCAGGGTATCTAGGGTCTTCCTCGATTGAAAAGGTCTTAGTCCTTGTTCTGCGCGGACTCCACACTTCGATCCCAACGCTCCCTCGAGTCGTGGCTGCGACTGGGCGGCAGGATGTTGACCTCGCTGTCGTGGCTTAATGTCTTGAGCGTAACGTTGTCGCGCGGAGTAGACCGCCAGTGGGAGTCGCGCGGTTGCTCATTACTTTGCCCACTGTTCCTGTTGGAGTAGGGGTACGACTGGTCCGTCTGTCCCCGAAGGCATTGGACAAGGCGGTTCAGAATCGAGAATTCGACTCGAAGCTTTACACCGTACACGCACGGCCGGAAAGCGCCTGCGACGAAGTATTGATTGGACACGGAAAGGCCGAGGAGCGCGATGTCTAGACTCACGACGAGAACATTGGTCCAAATGAGATGATTCATTACAGCTCTGATGTTCTTTTTGGTATCCCCAATGGTGGCTCGATTCTGGAGGACGTGTCGTGTTGCGACAATGTACAGCAAGGAGATGATGACCTCTTGTACGAAGAAGACGGTGACTTGAGTTTTGTCCCAGATGAAGTAGAACCTCACGAGATCTGGTCGTGTGGCGTCTTGCAGCCCGATGCCGAAGCCCATTGTGGGGAAAGAGATGAAGACGGTGGTGAAGATGATCATGTAGAGCACGTAGCGAGCGTGGTCGGGATTCCACACGACGAGGTTGAGGCGCGAGTAGAGGACCACGGACTGCGGGACCACCATCATCCACCAACTGACTTCAAGGAGAGAATGGGCCAGGTAAGAAGACTCGTTATGGAGGGGTCCCCATGCGCTGAGGACCTAGAGTGGGGCTGTCAGGTCAAGTGTCTACGCTGGAGAGGCACGCGCCTTGGGAGCAGACTTACCACGAACAGCGGCTGGGTCAATACGCCCAACGAAGCTACGCAACAGGCCCAGAAGTACAGCCCCTTCTTGTGCATGACGGGCATCCACAACAGGCGGACGCCCAGCTCCACACAAAGGTACCATGAGATGCCCCAGAACGCAGCCATGGTCATAGAAACCGGCATGGGAATCGAGCCCATGGTGTGGTGAGTGGATGTTGACGACGGCGGGTGCACAGCAAAGCGCGACAACGGGCAAGAGACGCAGTGCAGGTGGACAATCAGAGGGGCGCATCCGATTAATGTCTGGCGAGCTCCCCCCAACCACCTGCGCATCCATGCCGTCTGCCCTCGCCGGATGGCGGGACCGGGAGGCGGGACGGGGATGCGCTGCAAGATATACAATCTGAGGGATTCCGCCTGTTTTACCCCGGCTGTTCGCCCAAAAAGAGCTCAAGCACGCACCTGCGAACAGGGCGGCAGGCATGGTACGAGATTAAATGGGACAGTCCAGAATCAGTGGAGGAGCGACACTTTTCAAGGCATCCAGCTCCACAACGTAGACAGCATAGATGAAGAAAGTTATCGCATGCTCTCCCACCCTACGCGCATTCCTCTCTTTAATCTTAGCAAAATCGATCAATGCTGTAGTGCAGAAGAATCCATGTTGTTGAGGTTCGGGTTACTCGGCGAGTGTCCCATTTAATCTGTTACCATGCCTGGCGGACGTCTCACGCGACTCTGAAACGAATGTGGCGGGGCGGGGGCTGTATTGGATGTGATGAGGCCGGCAGGCCGGTCTCCTGAATTGCTGGCTTTGCAGGACATGCCCGCCTCTCCGCTCGATTGCAATCACGACCACCTCGAAGGATTTAGGAGGATGTGGAAGGATTTTGAAGGCTTCAGCCTTCAGCCTCCAGCCTCCAGCCTCCAGCCTCCAGCCTCCAGCCTCCAGCCTCCAGCCTTCAGCCTTCAGTCTTCAGCCATCCGCCTGTTGGTCTGATACCTTTGTATGTACATACCTACGATACGGTCGCACCCTTCAAGAATTCAGGAGGATTTAGAAGAATTCAGCCAGCCGCCTCTTAGTCTACTGCCTTTGCACTTCGTACATACTTCGTACATGCAGTCGCCCACTGGTGCGGAGTGCGGACTGCAACCGTCTTGCCTACTCCGGCCAAGTTTTCTCGTATTGCGCCACGTCCGCGCGAAGCTAGGAAATATCTCCAATCTCATGTCTCGACTGCGAAGGATCTCCCAGCTTCAGGAACTTGCCGCACGTGACGGTCTCAATGCTGCAAAACTTGACCGGACCGGAGTAGGCTGAAACTCGAGGCTTCGACACAATGCTCTCTCGGCTGGTGAGAGCAGTGGCCATTGGCGCCCTGCTGCCATTCAGGGTCGTGGACGCAGCCAAGACGAAGAAGTTGATCATCGACACCGACATCTTCAGCGGTGTCGAGTGAGTGTACCTTTGCTTTCTTCCTCCATTCGTACTCATGCTTCCCGCAGCGATACAACCGCGCTGCTCCTCGCCGCAACACTCCCTCACGCCGAGATCCTCGCCGTCAATGTCAACACCGCATCCTCCTACTCTGCCCTCGCCGTGTCCGCCATTATCGGGCATTATGGCTACCCAGAGGTGCCAATTGGTCTCCCCAGGCCGTTCACCGATGAGCCCTTCTTCGATAACTTCGGCTTTATCCGCGGCGAGTATTGCAGCAAGGTGGGCTACCACTATTCCAACGGCTCATTGCCGTGGGGCACTGCCAACAACGCATGGGACCCCGTGGCTCTCTACCGCAAGACATTGGCCGAACAAGAGGACCAGAGCGTGACCGTCGTCAGCATCGGCTTCTTTCAGAACGTGCGCCGCACTCCCTACCTCGCCCCCCCTCGACAGAGCTAACATGCGCTCTATCCCCAGCTCGCCGGCCTCCTCAACTCCACTAGCGACAAATACTCGCCTCTCTCCGGCCCCGACCTCGTCAAAGCGAAAGTCGCCGAGCTCGTAGTCATGGGCGGCCAATACCCCTCCGGCGCCGAGTTCAACTTTTTCGGTGGCACCCCGCTCAATACTGCACAGGTTGTCAACACCTGGCCGACCGCCATCACGTTCTCTGGCGACAATGTCAATGTGCAGGAGGGCGCGCGACTGACGCGGGAGGCGCCCTCGACGGACCCGGTCGCTGCGGCATACAAGTGGTCTATTGGATACAACACCAATTGGCAAACATGGGATCCATTCGCGGTCTTGTATGCAATCAACGGACTGGACAAGCTGTTCGAGGCGCAAGGCAAGGGAGGGCACAACCATGTCTTTCCGAACGGATCGAACGCATGGGTCTACGACAATACGAAGAAGAACCAACAGTGGTTGAAGTTTAAAGTCAGTAATGTTACGGCTGCGAACGAGCTGGAAACTCTGTGCCTGCAAGGAGTGAAGAAGTGGGCATGATAGGTGTGCTGTACGGCACATGGCCTGGTATGCTGGTACCAGCGTGGTTACTAAACCGGCGGCCGGCTCAACTAGAGAGCAGATTGATTGGGTTGTTATATATAGAATGAAGCTTGTTTGATTGGATTGATTAGAATTTTGGTTTGAACAGTTTAATCCGGATTGGCAAATAAGTGAATAACAATCGCGCTAAGGCCCTCACCGTGTCTTAACAAGTCAATGGAATCACGGCGTTCTGCCGCCCCGAGGTTCCGGCAGCAGAGGCGGGAGAACACGTATTGCTAGCCTCATCAACCACGGCCCTAGCCCCCCTCTAGCACTCCACCATGACGAGATGAGCTTAAACGGACAACGGGAGTCGATTTCTACGGGTCGAATTACGTTTGAAGCAAATCATTAGGTCTTCTAGGCCTCAAAAATGCGCCCCACTTTGGTACTCCGCGCGACGTTCCCAAGGGACATCCTGAGCCCCCTCTCACCTTGAACCTCACCACCATGGTACTCTCACGTTGCCCTCTACTATGGGGCACTCCGTAGCCTCATCTATAGGCGTAGTGAGCTTATATAACGAAGTTATACCCATAAAAATCTATAAAAATCATGTCCGTATGCGCCCTTTCCGATTTGTATACATCCTTTCCGATTCGTATATATCCTTTCCGATTTATATACACCAATCGGATCAATCGGATCAATCTCGCTTGAGATTTGATTGGCTAGAGGATTGATTGATTGGATTATCCAGAGTCTATACTAATATACCGGCCGTCAATCCGATTCAGGATTGGCCGGTTTACTAACCACGCTGGCTGGTACTACGTAAGAGAGGACAAAGTATCTATTACTATTATCTTCTTATTAAAAGTCTACTGCAGTATTTCGTATTACCGGTGTCTATATTATAAAGGAAGGCTTTAATCGCTGTGTCCGCCTAGACATAATGCTACTTCAAACAGCGATTTACCTTGTTTATGGATTATAGGCAGTACTTAATGCTAGTATATCTAGAACAAGTTTAACATATGCTACTGCAGATCTATAGGGAACTCATCCTACTATTGGTGCTGCGATCTTGCCCCTTTTAACTTGCGGATTAAGACTAAGGATGTAATGCTCTTAGTGCAAGCAGCAAACTTGACATTGGACTAAAGAAACGCAGTTGGCTAATACTGTCACCATTTAGCTAGCACTGGCCGCTATAGAGTCTAATAATTATGCTATTAGAGCTGCTGGACGTTAAAGTGGTGAACTAGTTAGACTCGGATGCCGGACTAAAGACCTCTCTCTGCCCTGCGCACTCGTCTTGGTGGTCCGGCGCCATGAGACAGTATTGCTTGTGCGTGTCTAATTCAGACCGGAGCTGTGCAGTCTAGGCATATAGATCCCTCACCAGGTGTTTTGGAGTGGACTGTTACCTTACATTAATCTGAGGATAACACATTCCGCCTATAGCTTCTCACGAAGAGAGCAGGCATCGCTCTCGCCTGGACTCGGGAGGCACTAATATAAACCATGAGCTTTGGTCTCTGCGCGTTATCAAGGCATAGATTCAGCTTACTTTTACTTTTCTTCCGTCGGCAACTAATGCATGCTAGCTGTCTAGGCTCGCGCCGCGAGGGATTGAGATCTGGTCGCGCAACGTTGCGGGCTTATGCCTCAGAAGCTATGGCTTCGATGGGTGCTAGGCGCGAATTTACCCACGCTTACTTGAGTGCGACTGGGGCGAGGTATGTTCTTCCATGGTGGTGGGTTTGGGAATGAAGAAGTTGAGTTTATGGTTAATTACCACAAGTTAGACTAGCTACCCCGAATTCGCAGATCCCCGCACCCTATGATCTTACTCTATAACCCTAGAAAGCGAACGCCGTAACTTAAAGGAACATCTTTTACAGTTTAAGGGTTGGCCGAAACTCTCACATAGGTAGGTTTGGCGTTCACTATATTTAGATTGGTTAACGGACCTTGGAGAGTAAGGTGAGTTGAAGGTGAGCACCCTGACCTGTAGCGGTGCGGCTCGAGCAGAGACTGAGCTGGAGTTGAGGTAATGTTGCTGATGAAGTGGGGAATGCGGCGCTAAGTAAATATGAGATGAGAGGAGATCAGTTGATCGAAGGTATGCGCAATGATACATAAACGACGAAGATGATCCAAAGGTTCACGAGCTGAGGTAATGAAGACCTGAATCTGATACGCTCATGTGCAATGCTTTTCCTATCTATCATGACCGCATTCGATGCCGCGACTTCCTACACGCGGAGCCACGTAAGTAATCCTGAACGCCAGTCTCATGACTGTCCGGTATCATAACGCCAACCACAAGCCAGAAGCCCCTGAAATAGCTCGGTAGAACAAGACACATCCACAAACAGATCAACGTCTGCTTGTCTTGCCCATACCGCGCTTGCCAGTCACTAAATGCTTCACCAGAGAACCCGTGGTATGCCTATCAGCCTCTCCCTGTCTGGCGAACCTGTTCATCTTCTTCTGGCCGAGCTTCTGCAGCCTCTCCGCCTTCGTGCGCGCCACCTCATCCGTGACACCATCATCCCTCCTGTTCGTGCTCTGGCTCCTGCCACGGCTCTTGGCCCGCTCGAAGGCGGACATGCCCGACTTAGGTGTGTCAACGTCCATCGCATCTCCATCAGCTTCGGATCGTCCCCTGGCCGTGCTCCTACCCCGGCTCTGGCTTCGCGCGCGTACAGCAAGAGATGAGGTATCGTGGCCAAGAGACTCGAGGTGGGCATTCATCTTGGATAGTTTCACAGCCTTCGCTGATCTGGGGATAACCGCGCGATTCTTGAGACTCTTCCTCATCTTGTTTTCGTTTCGGATGAGTATCCTTTTCTCTCGAATGAGCTCGGCCTTGTATCGGATCTCAGCCTCCTCGACGTCTTCCAAATCGTCGTCTGAGGCGTAGTAGCCTTCTGCCTCCAGCTTCTCTTCCTCTTCTTCCAAAGCGGCTAATTTGGCCTCGATTTCGGGATCTATGTAATCGTACACGTCTAGAGACATTTGTTAGTAATCCATTGCTGAAAGGATACATCAAGATCCTGAACTCACTCTTTCCATCGAATACTTCGGGTACGCGATCTTCTTTCCAGTCATCATTCTCGAGTAGATAGTTCTTGCGCAGGTTGATATTGTAGACACCAGCGCCACCATTCTCTTCCTCGATGTCTCGTTCCAGCTGGGGTCGGTTGGGATCGTCCTTCTCGTATCTGATCTTGTTCTTGGCGGCGTCCGGAATGAACACCTCACGGGTGACACCACCAATGGGTTGCGCAACGTGAATTCTCCTCAGCAGATCTCCAAGTCGTCCATTTGGCTCCCCGGAGCTGTTTGTCCCAGCTTTCAGCTTCTCCGCGTTCCGCACAGCAAGCAGGCGATCGCAGACAGCATTTCGTACGTTCATTACACCTTCGGTAGTCGTGCAAGAGAGTTGAAGCATCTCAACTTCTCCAGATTTGAGCATGCCCTGTAGCTGTTCTTGTGTCTCGGCATCCAGATCTTCCGGGCGAGTGACGTCGATCTTGTTGATGACGACGTACACCACCTTATTGGAGAAGAGTGGTTTTATCGAGTGGAAGAGAGCGATCTGTGCTGCAACTGAATATCCACACTGCTCCGATAGATCCATGAAATACATGATAGCGCTCCGTAAATGAGCAATGGCGGTGATGCTCTGCATTTCAATGGTGTTCATCTCTTCCAACGGATGGTCGAGAATTCCCGGGGTGTCGATGGCCTGGAATCGAAGCATCTTGTAGTCGAAATGGCCCACAAAAAGTGATTTGGTCGTGAAAGCGTACGGCTGTACGTCGACATCGGCGCGGGAAACGCTCTTCAGGAACGAACTCTTGCCCACATTGGGGTAGCCGCAGATCAAGAGCGTACGAGTGTTGGGGTCGATCGAGGGCAGACGGCCCAAATGTTGTCGCACCTGTTCCAAATACACTAGCGGATCCTTAAGCCTCTTCGTGATTGTAGCCATCCTACCCAACGCAGCGCGCTTCAGCTGCTTGCACTGGTATAGGGATTGTCCATACTTCAGCAGGCGCACGTAGTCGCGAGCCACGGCCTCGATCAGCGATTTTGCGGTCGACAGCTGTCCGAGAGAAATGCGAAAATGGTCTGCATCGTATAACGTGTTGAGGAGATCGCGGTGGAAAGGGTGGATATCATTGAGCTTCGGGAAAGCCTCGAGAGTCGCTCCGAGTCGGTCGCCAAAGGTTTCGGCGGTGTATTTGACTTTTCGGGTGTAGAATGAACGAATTCTCGAGATTCTTGAGGCTGTTAGTTTGGAGTATAGAATCAAATGAGCCCAATGTGCCTACTTGAAGCCGGCTCTGATCTGGGTGGGTAGACGCCTCTGAGTGCGGCTCAAGACGATATCGAGGAATTCTTGACTCGTCGGAATGACGGGAATGTCCTTGAACTGGGCAATGTTAGCGGCATGAAATGCGAATGATAGAGTCGCCTCATACGGTAGTCTTCATAGCTGCGATTACCGGTCTGAGGACGCGAGGGTGGATGAGAGGTTGTGGAGGGGGACGGCGGCTTCACCCACTTGAAAATCTAAAAATTCGCCCTCTCCAAGATGCCAAGATTTCTCTCGGCCAGAGGTTTTGCCGATCTCCGGTCCCATCTTATCTTCCCCATCTCAACTACATGTCTTCCATCGTCGCTGTCCCATTGTTATTTTCAACGTCCCCTCGCCAGCTGGATCGGATTCCCGCTTTCCCCTCCGCTTGATGCTTGTGTCATTGACGATCAACTATGGCAATTGGGCATCCGTATTATCCAGACCCCCCGCGATTTTAACCGCAAGCGGCCAGACCTCGTTCGAGCTCGTTGGACCGGCGCCTCTTTCCTTTGTCTCGGTTTCTGTCTTCAAATTCTCGTCAGATCTCAGTCTTGGCGATGTCTCCTCCAGATGTAAATACAGAATCAATTCACGAAGACCTCACTCTTCACTTACCGCAACACTTGACCGAACACGTTATTCGACACTTCATGTCGTCGCATTGCCGTCGCACGGATTGCAGATGGCTCTCCTTGTCAAACCTCACGAACTACACAGGTGCCCCGCCATTGCTCCCGGATGCAGATATTTCAGGTATAGGAGTGAGGACGGCAAAATAGACCCGCTGTTGGTGTATGCTGACTACGGCAGGCCATCCTCGGGTTCTCGATAACATCATACCTAACTCTATTGCTGCTTATCGTTAACTATGCCTTCGTGTTCGACCCTCACAGATGGGGCGAGAATGGCAGGAGATATACGAATCCGCTGGATTTGAAGCTGCTAGGCTTCATACGGAATGGCGTCAGGTGGAGACCTTCTAGAAGGCTTGAATATTCGCTGGAAAGGGCGAGTCCACGAACTATTCTTACTGAAAACTCTAAATCCAACTAACAGAACTGAATAGTCCGTCTTGATTCTCAGCGATACCCAACTCGTCACCGGGCTTGCGATCCTATCGAGCGGCTACTCTCAGTTAAACTGTGGCATCTCAGCGTATCAGTAAGATTTTGCTTTCCGGAAATGGCATTCTTCCACACAAGAAAGCTATTTCATTGGGGAGAGCGATTGCTAACATTCTCTCAGCTGGCAAATCATGGTCTACGTCGCATGGTTCGCCTCTTTTTCCTTCATCAGCGCAATGACCTTTCTCCAAGCCTTCTTCCAAGCCAATCATAGCCTGAGGATTATTCGAGTCTGCTTCATGTTTGTCCTCGCCACCATGTTGATCGTTGCTCTCCTCCCGACCGGCAGCCAGAATTGGATGGATCTTGCATGCAAAGAAGGCGAAGGTTGTTTCTTTCCTTCCCTGCAAGCAAAATGCTACTACCGCCAAATGATCACAAACAAGTTCGACAATGGGCATACCAAGATATACTCCATGGTTGTGTCTATTTTGGTTGTCAGCCTGAGTTACATCAACTGTGGTGTCAAGATGTTTGATCCGACATCTGCAGTCACCAGGCGATACATTCGAGTCTGGCCTGGAAGACAGATCAAACGCGTTCTTCGCAGGATGGTTAGGTCGTCGGAGAAGAGCATGTGGGCCAATATTATTCTACGACTACCCTACTTGGCACTATATTCAGCCTTCACAAGTGCTCGCGCGCTGTGTGATACCGTAGAATCAATGCTTGGAGAGGTATGTTTCCTGACGGTAACTAGTCGGTATCATGTTAAGACGTGATTCAGATTCTATGGCTATCCTTCGCCATCGCATGGGGCACCATCAAAGTCTGGACAACTCGCACTTCCTCGCATTACGACTCTCGTGGCTTCAACACCAACGCAAATCCAGACGTTCTATCAGAGGATTCCTGGTCATTTGGCCAAACCCTCCCCCTAATTCTCCTCCTCTTACCCGTGCTATCAATGGCCCAGGTCTACTTTGGTGAGTCTCTACAGCAATGCACTTACATGTTCACCAAGCTGAGAACCTTAGCAGACAAGGACACCCGAATCCTCGAAGCGTCAAACAACGAGAATTGGATCCGCGAAACCGGTATCCGTGACCCCGAGAAGACGCCCACGCCCTGTGGCCCCAGGCCACCTGCCTCAGTCTCTCTATCCTCTGTCTCCATCGGCCACGCTGCCGGCGCCAGGACGTACGATGCTCATAACACGCCCAAGCACCCCAGCACCGCCATCGATGACAGGACTCTCGACAGCACATGCGCGTGTCCTATAGCCCGCTGCACCCACCACCCCTCTGCTTGCTCGTCCCCACAACCGTCTCTCCACTCTTCTTCATCACGTTCTTCTTTATCACGTGCCACCTCCCCTTCCCTATCTCCCTCATTCGCTCCCTCCCCCACCCACGCACCCTTCCCCACCTACCTAGACCCCGACACCAACCCATACGACCTACCTTTCTACACCGACCATCTCACCCTCTGGCTCCTCCAACTCTGTTTCCTCGCCGCCTTCATCCTCTGGCTGCTCAACGCCACCGAGAATATCCTGGGCATAAGTTTCTTCTTCCGCAATCGGCTGTTCATTATCTGGATCTTTGGGATTCTGCCGAGTAGTCTGTTTCTACATTTGGCGTTTTGGATGCTAGGCGGGTGGGCATGGGAGGGGGTGAGAGGGGAGAGGGTATGGCGGTGGTGGGTGGGAAAAAGATCTGAGGGGAGAAGGGAAAGATGGAGGAGGGTAGGGAAGGGGGTGTATGCGGTGCTTAGGGCGGGACTGGTGGCGGGGCTGGTGACGTATACATTTTTGCTGAGCTTTGAGGCCGGGGGGCCGGAGGCGTTGGTTATTAGTCTTGAGGATTTGGGGTAGATTAATTTGGGCTGGGGTTTCTGGTGTTGCTCTTGAAGTAGAGAGAGGGGACAGTGGTCTGCATCGTCTGGACCGTCCGCGCGCTGAACGAGTTATACGTATTCTTATTAAAGGCTTGCGATTATTTAGTCTTGGGAGGCTGATAGTCGTTTACGAATTACTATTCCACACTCATTTCTTGATCCTACAACGTCTCCACAGCACCCAGCGGTGCTGATATCTATATCTAGGAAGATATCGCTGCGTGATACTCCAAAACCACACACCGGCAACCAACATCCGTAAGTGTCTCTATTTTACAGTGAATAAATAAGTTCCGTGAGGGGCGAGGTCGAGTGAAGAAAGACGCTAAAGTTAGGACGTGTGCCATGCAATAAACCAAAACCCAGCACCCCGTAACCGTCCCATTCCCATCTGACATCGTCTGAGATTACCGAACCATCTAGCCAGCCAGCCGTCCGCAGCTCGGATTTTTCGTCTATGTCTCGAAGAACACTTGTCGCGTAACCTAGTCACCACTCAATTAGCCCTCCCGTTCCTCTCATCTCTCCTCATCAGACGGATACAAACTTACCGCCCACGCCCCCGCCACACTCGCCACAATCCCCCCACTAATCCCCATCGCCTTGAGCCCCCGCGTACTCTTAAACACCATCCCGCTCACCGCGCCCGCCAGCACGCTGTTCGTCGCGTCGTGCTTCCCGCGATAGTGCCCAATCGTCGAGTTCACCCCGTTGTACACCATCGCGACTACCCCCGCGCTATTCCCCAGGAACGGCCCGCGCCGCGTCACCGCGTTGAGCACGCCGTTCAGCCGTAGCCGCGGGCTGGCGGAGACGCTGGTTTTCTGCAGGCCCTCGGCGAGGCCCCATGCGCCCCCGATTGTCAGCGCGGACAGGTAGGTCACGCCGGTGCCGTAGCAGAGGTCATCGCTCCAGCCGCGCGAGGGGAGCGCGCTGCGCGCGCCGGGGAGGTCGGAGAGGACGCTGTCTTCGAGGGTGAGGTAGTCGAGGGTGTCTTGGTTTAGGCCGGCGAGGGGGTGCAGTAGCGATGGGTCGGTGAGGAAGGAGGAGATGTCGGTCGCGGCGGTGGAGGGGTCGAAGGGGGTCGGGGAGAAGGAGTCCCGGCTGGAGAGCTCGCCGCTGGGGGAGCTGTCGGAGGTTGTTGTGGGTGGGGAGGTGGATTTACGGCCGGTTAGGGTGTCCCATCTGTGGAGGCGGTTAGTTTTCGAGTTTTAGGGGAGTGCGTAAGGGGGATGCGACGGACATCGTCATTGTGTCGGCTGTGGTTGTGGTTTGTGAGGATGGGGAGATAGGACCGAGAGCTGGTGGCGGCGCAATCGGCAGCGAGGTCGCGAGTGGAAACGGCGGGAATAAAGGTATGGGAGAAGCAGTATAGAAAAGGTGCTGCGGCCGTACGAGGCGAGCTGATAGACGATAATGGGGGCGCGAGGTGGTGAATTGATGGCGGTAGTGATAATTTTCTGAGCGAGGAGTGACGACCGGCGAGATTGGTGCACGGGCCACGTTTTCGGCCCGGATAATCGGCGAATTCTTCCGGCCTCTCCTTCAATCCATTCGTCTTGCGAAACTCACGATCATCATCGTCACTTTTAGTCTTATTGGTTTCTATCATGCTTCAATCATTCCAATTAGTTTATAACAAAGTTTCATAAATACTATGAGTGTCTCGAGTAGTGCACGGAAATTCGATATGCCTCGCAATCTTCCCATTCTGGGCCTTCCCAACCATCAGCCCTTCGGCCTATCGAAAGCACCCTACCTCTCGGGTATCTACACGGCAGACCGACAAAAGATCCACTATCATAGGCCACTCGTTCCGCGAAAATCTGCCTTTCTCCTGCTTCCCATCTTCCACGTCGTTCAATCTCGAGTTCGCGGTGCTCTTGCGTGGCAGTACAATCCTGCGCTGAGCTAAGGAATACACCCCTTCGTAAGGCTCCGCTTGCAGTGACATTTCTTTTACCTGACGTTCGAGGGATCGATTTTGGGCAACCAAATGCTCATTTTGAGCCTTCAGGCCCCTAGACAAGCGGCGCTGGTCTTCGACGGTTTGCTCCACCTGTCTCTTCATGTCTCTACGCAACGCTTCCATGGAATGCAAGACCTTTCTGTTATCTTTGGGCGACGTCAGCCAATCTGTCTCTGAATTTGAACCCAATGCTATACTTACTTTCCTTGTTAGCAGCTTCTATTTCCTCAAGAATGGCCGCCAAATCATGTCGTTGCTGCTCGAGAAGCCTAACGAGCTCTTCATTGATAGAAAGTCCTGCTGCGGTCTCGATCAATGTCTTCTGGTCCATGATCACTTCCTCTTGAATCCTGAGCATGAAAGGTCCGTTGTTCACCATGCTCAAGATTATCCTCTCTGCTGACGCCTTACCGTTATCGTAACGGTATGTGGAAGCACCGGCAGCTATGGTAGGACTCCAAAATGTCCCTTCTACCTTAAGCTCATCTGCTTTCTTTTATCCTTTCTGCGGGTCAACTGTGTCCCACATACTCGTCACCAGCGCGACATTTCCACACCACAGAGTTTGCGGAATAGTCTGAGGTTGTTCGTACCTCCTTCCATTCTCTTCTTGTTTATGTCATGGAGATAGATTAAACCCGACAAAAGCATACCCTTATGGAGAGATGCAGTCATTCAGCGAACAATCTCTTCCAAGACATCGACGTCATTCCTTGTGTCGTCGCCGAAGCCAGGTGTGTCGACTAAGGTGATCTCGTGCCGACCCACTCGGCATGAGACTTCTTGGACCTCTGTCGTACCTGATGATGTCAGATATTTATCTACAAGCACAAGAAAAGTATCCACGGCAACGTACAGGACTTCAACCCATCGCCAACCTTCATCTGCTCCCCGGACACCTTTTGGATGAAGGAAGATTTTCCACTGCCAGTCATTCCACAGACCGCGATGACGACTCTTTCGGGGGTTCGATGCCTTTGATTTAGGCCATTCGGCCTTGAATATTCTGGCTCGCGTGACGAGGACTCCTGCGATGGAGACCTTTCTCGCGGTCGCTGATTCCCTGGTGGTCCACGGTACGGCCTTGGCAAACGTCTTCGGCGTTCTTGCTGTCGAAACATCCTGAGAAGAGTGAGCTAGAATTGGAGGCACACCGGAGAAATTTAGTGCGGGGGTACACCCGCAAGTCGATTCACGAACTGAGAAGAAGAAGAAGAATAAGAAGGATGAGCGGTCAGCCCTTAGGTTGGAAAAGGCTCTGCCGGGACCGCCTAGACTGCCCCAAGTTGGAGAGGCGTTTTCAGATCAGAACCTCGAGGACCTATGAGCTGTTCCTGCATGCGACATGTAAGGCTGAACATCTTCACATCTCGTTGGTGGGCCGGCGAGGCTGAAGTTGTTGAATCATAGCGATTTTATTCTTCATTGTCTACCAACGCATTAGCTGCTGCTTGCTGAATACCGTTGAGACGCCATTAGCTGTCCTGAATCCAATCAAACACATGTTGTTGAATTTTACATGGCGCGGTCAGCGGTCACGTGATGCACACATAGCCCAGGTAGTGCGCGGAGACATGCAACGTCGTTATTCGTTAATACCAAAGACGCCTTTTCTACACCGCTCGAAGGCCTTGAAACCCGAATGGAGATATTGCTACTCTTCATAGCCCTAGCCTTAAGCGGCCAAAATCTAGGGTGAGTTCGGGCGTCTCGAGGCGATTAGTCCCTTCACGGCCGTTCAGATCCGGATATGCTTAAGCCTAATCGTATCTGGAGCGGATACTTTCGCGCCCATCATGTCGAATTGGACCAAAAAGAGCCGATTCCCTTCGAGCAAAGCCGGATCTTGGTTTTGACAAGAGCCAAATCCGTGGTTTGGAGAAGGGTTAAACTGACTAGACCACCTCAGACGGTGACATCTACCAATTCAGTTGCGAAAAACAGATCTCAAATGAGATGATACCCAAGTACGACTATTGGATGGCTATCGAGGCGCCATGATTCCATGATGGAAGAGTATGCACAGATCTACGATAAAGCGTCGTCACTCGTATCTGATCACAGAGAGACATAATATAAGCTTGCGGAGTTTTTATGCCGCCTCACAAAGCCATCCCGGTTTTTGTTGCGTATAGTCCGTCCAGCGATGCGGTCGACACAGTGGCTGTTTGCCGTAGCTAGGCGTGGTATCGGGTTGGTCAAATTGAAAGACTTCCGCATCATAAAATTCTGCGTGCATTCCTTGATACACGCCCCGCTAGAAAAGTGTAATCGGACCTAAAGAAAGGCACTGAAAAACACCGAAGAACTCATAACTCGTAGCTGAGAGACACGTCTTTCCTATCACAGAAGATGGGTGAGCCTACGTTCAGCTAAGCCACCGCCATCTTCGAATAACTCCCGTGATTGGATACTCCTACATGAGAGAATCCTTGGCGAAGTATCACCCCAGAATCTGCGCTTCCACTTCTCAGCCGCGAGATCGTTTAGCCTTTTATTTCACAGCTTGTTAGTTGACCAGTCAAGTTCGCGGCATATATTGGAGCATCGTTATCCACATCGTGGTTCAGAGCCTCAACTGGGAGTTTCTGGTATATATCGCCTTCTCCGGATTCTCTGGGACCAGCCGCTTGGCCGACGTTGTCTACTTTTTCGTAGTGTGATAGGAAGGATCGTTGTTACGTCGTCCTCCAAAGTCTCAATCGGGATCATCTTAAGACTTGGACCAGGCGCTCGGCCGACGTTCTCTAATTTTCGCGATGTCGGACGTAGAGAACATGTCCCTTTCGTCCCCACCTTCTTTATCTCCCTTAGACTTAGATCCTGGACGGATATGGGACGAACATTTCCCGTCACGACACCTAGAATTCAACGAGAAACGGCAAATTCCATTCGAGGAGGGCCGTGTGTTAGGTCGAGGCGGCGTCGGCATCGTACACCAAACCACTTCCACGGAGTTGGCTTAGCCTGGAAACGAACCTACACCAGAGTCATCGGCGAGAGGCAGCTGAACGAGATGAAAATCCTACGCCAGATGCGGCGCGAAAAGCATCAGCATATTGTTGAGCTCGTGGGATCGTACGTTCGTCGCGCAGGCAAGGCTGGAGGCATCCACGAATTGGGCTTGCTGATTTGGCCCGTGGCCTACTGTGACCTCGGTACACTCCTTCTGGAACTGGATAAAATGAACAACCTACTGAGTAGACTTTTCGTCTCGCCCAACGACAGAGAAAGCATAGAGAGTACTAATTTCCTGGCGGGCCTAATGAGAAAGAACCCGTCGCGGCCCCGAGGGGAGACATGCCGAGACTCCCTTAAGCGATTCAGTCGAGCTATCGGCTGCATTGCTCATGCTCTCGAGTTCCTTCACGCCAAAGGGATAAGACACCGAGACCTAAAGCCTGATCAAATTCTCATCTCACGTGATGGGCTTTGGGTGACTGACTTTGGGTGGTCTAAAGATATTTCCAATCTGAGCACCAGTGTATCCGCCAATGGAGAAACCATCAACAGGAAATACATCTCCCCCGAAAGAGCTCAAACGCAACCTACAGGCTGGTCTGAAGACATCTTTGCCCTTGGATGCACATATCTACAGATGGCGTATGTGCTTACCAATTTGCCTCTACAGCAGCTAGAGGACCTTCGCACTTGCGCAGACCGCTCTTTCCAAGCAAATCTGGAGAATTTGGGCAAATGGGTAGCTCCGTTGAGACTAAAATCTAAGAGATTCTTGGTTTTAGCGTTCTTGATTGAGCAGACTCTCATCAGCGAGCCGGATCGCCGTCCTAAAGCGAGGGAAGTCGTCGCTATCCTGGAGGCCTGCAACAACATGTCCTTATCTAGTTGGGATTGTCAAATTTTTGGCGATTGTTGTAGCGACACCTCAATGCCTACTACATACTCCGGAGATCTGCTGGAAGTTCTGGAGAGAACTGTAGGCGGCGACAATAACCTAAACACGTATGACGCGGCTTGGGAGATACTGCACCGGCAATATAGACTCTCATGTAGAGCAGTCGAAAAGCTCCAGGATACCTTGTGCCGGAATGATCTAGAGATTGGAGATCTAGGCGTCAAGATGCACGACCTCGAAGCATCGACGCAAAAGCAGATAGAGGATTTGCAAGAACAATTACGGGCTTCGAAGGCACAACAAGCTCATACGAGCGAGATGCACAAGATTAAAAGGGACCATGACGATAAGACGAAATCCATGATGGAGCAATATGACGCCCAGATTGAATCTTGGCGTGAAAGAATTTTTGGGCCTCAACAGTCAGCAGCGGCGAGTCTTGACTGATTACTTCCGAAGTGATCCTTTGGGCTCTCATAAAAAAAAATTCGGTGCCATAAATCGAAATATAGCGATGATAGTACCGGCTCCGGAAAATTCCACGCATTACCAATACCTTGCAGATCAAACTTCAGCTCACATCCTCTAGGATAAAGCAGAATGTACTCTGAGTCCGCTGGAGAAATGACACAGACCCGGAAACCAACTTTCACCGACGTCCTTCATCCCTCCTTTAGATTTAGGGTGTTGGAGTCTTCCAGTTGGAAGTTTCAGCTCCAGCAGGATACAAGAAGCCAGACATAGTTGTCCTTATACCCCCCTAAAACACATATTTTACAAACTACCCAGACCTTCAATACCTCTTGGCCAATGTATCTAAAGCGGCCTCCGGCAGACCACATGCATTTTGGGAGCTCAATATTCACGTGTCATTATATTAACCGAGATCTCCAAATCTCTGGCGGCTGCTGTATGTTCGACGACACCAGACGACTGCTTAATCTCCACCCATGCCGTCAAACCGCTGCGCCCGAAATCAGATCTCCGAATCGAGGACTGCATGCCACTCCCCAGCAATGCCAGGAGGATGTCCAGCGAACGAGGACAATTGAGCATTGATATCACGTATACCGCCCTCCGAACCCTCATAGTCCTTCCCTGTGGCTTTCCTAGTGTAGGTGTGATGCCAGAGTACCCCGGCGGCGTGAAGAGAACGGCAATCCGGACGTCATGTTCCACGGCTTCTATTCACTGCAAGACAATCGAGCTATTCAACGCGTGCAACGTTGTGTTGATTACTGTGAAAAGCTCTGCGCAGCAGCTAGTCAGCTGTTGGACGATATGTCGTACCTAGCGATAGCTGCGTATAGTCGAGTACTACGGCTCATATAGCACTCGCATGATATTACGCCACGAATGCTATTCTGGAGGGTTCCGGTGGTGGGAGAGAGGGCGCAGATTGGTGTGAAGCTAGGGTTTCTAGGAAACGTTATAAGCGTGACTACCTATGTGCTTTGGAGTCAGTAGTACTTCGGACCGTTCAACCCAAAGTCAAACTAGTAGATGAAACGGCACCGCATGAACGGTGCAACCTTAGTGACGAATCGGTGAACGTTTTAGTTGGTACATAGCGCCTAATTTCCTTACTAATTGAACGACGAAAAAGAAGAGAGAGGGTAGAGAAGATAAGGGATATTCTAAGAGAGAGGTCTGCTAACACGCCTTGGATAAGTGTGATGAAGGTGAAACTCGAATCTTCTGGATTGGTATTAAGGATTGACATTAAATCAGAGGTCTACATTTATATAGAAGGTAGTGTCGAAATTTTCAGGCACCTATGCGGCACAGCAAGCTTTGCGACTGCTACCTAGGCAGATCACCGAATTCACACATTGTAACTAGACTTTGATCCATCATTCACGAAATGTCAGACTCGATTTCCTCTGGTGGCTCTGATAGGTAGCGGTGTAGATCCGTTGTCGATGTTTGCTCCTTGTTCGAAGTACGCGCGCTCTGGTGCAATCTTCCAGAAAGCATGCTTTCCAAGATGAGCTATACACTGTCCCGCGCGAATTCTTTGATGTTGTCGTTGTCACGCCAGGATGCCCAACGAGGAGGGCCCGTCAATGACACGCTTTCATCGAGGGGTAACCTTTATCGAGAAGTAACTCGGCCATTGACTCCAGGCCATTCCTCCTAGCACAATCGAGAGCACCGTTAAGAACAAAATAAGTATTTATACCAGTTGCGTATCTGCACAGGATGCGGACCAAATCAGTATGTTCTGCCTCAACTGCACCCTCGATTGGCAACTGGATTCCTGTGCTAGTGTTCGCACCGTGTTCGAGCAGTGCGCGAGAAATTTCGAAGAATCCACGGCTGGCCGAGATCGCCAAGGCGTTATATGATGGGTCAAACGTTCTATCCCAATATGTTCCGAAGTACGGTTTGGCACCGTGGCGGAGCAGCATCTTTACAACCTCGACATGGCCATATTGCGTTGCTTCTCTCAAAGGCTTTCCCGAACAAGGCTGGCAGTCGTAGAAGACGGTTTGTTGATCCCCGGATTCGAGAGCCCTGAGTACCAGCTTATCCTCTGGGATTTGAGAGACGCCATTTGCCGAAGCGCCTTTCTGGAGCAAGTGTCGAACCATGTCCACATAACCCTTTTGTGTCGCATACGAGAGGAACTCTTCCAATGGGAATTTGCCTTCGGCTGGCCATTGGCTGCACGCTTCTAGGAATGGGAATAAGGCTTGAGCAAGGCGACTGTTTGATCGAAGATGCGCGGGTTACTCGTGCGATACAGTCCTTCTTTCAAGAATGGATAAGTAGCATTTCCAGGGACCATGTGTCCGAAACGAGGACTGAACAGAAGATTGAAGGTGTCAAGGTGACCACCGTTTGCTGCTCCAGAGATGGCAAAGCACCTTTTGCGCAATGTGACGCCAGTGCCGCTGGTCAGTAAAAGTTCGACCACGGAATTGTTGCCCGCAAACGCTGCTGCCCAGACTGGAAGCCCGAAAGGGGTGTTCTTCTCTGGATCATAGCCGTTGGCAAGGAGCTTTTTCGTAAAGTCTTGATAGTTCAAGTAGGCTGCCGCTGCCAGTATAGTGTTATCACGGGAACAGCCCTGAAAGGAGCGATACGTAAAGTGATCAGCGTTCCTGTATAGATGACACAACTGCTCTGCAATATTTCGGATGACGGAGTCGTCATCCGTCTGTCCGATCTTGTTGCAGATTGAATTTGTCACAGCTCTAATAACCCAGGCTCTGTAGGACGAGGGCTCTTTCTGATTGGCCATCATATGTCATGTAGGCGTGCCAAAAGAGATTGTTTGGGCCGATGTTATAATTCTTAATTGTTTTTCTGGGCGGGTAGTGCACGTTTCGTCCGTCCCGGTATGCGTTTCCTTCGTCCTGGCGTACAATACCTGTCCGAAAGATGGCTTGCTGGACCTCGACGGAAAAGAGTGCTGGTTCGATGGTAAGTCAAAGATTCTGACTCAATCAGAAATAAAATGGGGAGCATTACTGTTGATGAGCCTCAGTCGTAACGCCCTTTTTATTCCACGAACTTGAACCGCGTGCTCAAGAATCTGCTGAGAAATCTCCGTGGGTAGTTCAAGAATACTCATGTTGATTTAAGGTGGACAGGTGGGCGCGAATGGGGAGGAACTGGTAGGGTTGGTGGTAGTTAGGAAGCTGAAGAAGAGTGCGGGATGTATGAGCGAGAAGCGATGTGTGCGGCCCGAAGCTTGGCTTTTCGCAGTTCCATGGTTCCAAAGCGCATTGGCCCAATCATCATTCCACCCGCATGCTAAAAATGTGGCTGTAGCCTCATAATAAGTATCTCATTGTCGAGAGCACCCTACGCCGAATTATCATAACCACGCCCTGGGCACTGCCCTCTCGCTCCACGTCCTCTCACTCTCCCACGCCAACCAATCGCTTCTGGTGGTGGGCAGCAATCCCATCTGATTCACTTTCCACAGTCCGAGGCCCAGCATCAACAAATTCATGACAACATATGTAGCTTGTACGGGAAGGAGACGACCGGCGGTGCCGGGTGTAGTGAACGGGGCGAATGTGCGGGGCAGGCCGATGATGGCCATGATGGGCGTCTTGAATAGCGTGAAGACCATGAAGATGGAGAAGATCTGGAGGGTGTTGCCGGTCATGTACATGCCTAGTTAGACATCGTCAGCGATCAATATTCTCCAAGTTTGCGGCCTCACGATCGTGGGAAACATACCGATGGCGTTCATGGGCAGCTGCTTCGCCGGCGCTATGGCAATCTCCCAGGCCTTCTTGACCTTCAGCGTGTCCGTCTCTTCGGTGGTCGGTGGCTTCCGAGCAGTGGGTGCATTCTTCGACTGGGAACGTTGCTTGCTCAGCGCGGAGGTGAAGCCGGGCGGGTCAGGCGCGGAGCTCGACTTGGGCTTCGCGGGCGTGCTGTTGAGGTCGAGGACCCATTGCGGCGGCGGCGGCGGTAATGAGGACATCGTGGGGGTTTCGACAGCGCAGATGAAGGTGAGACTGGGGATAGAAGCGTGGTGTTGAGGTCGACGTCGCTGTCGGATGGCGAGTTCTTCCGTCAGCCTTGGCGCCCCGGTCGCTGCAGGTGCTCCACCAAAACACTCGTCCGCTAAGCTCCGCGCTCAATTCACTCTCAATCGCCTTCCTCGCTGCCTTCATCGCCTCCGCGCACCCGTTCCAGCGTCGAATCTGAAATGTCCGGTCTTATCAGCGCGTCGTGAGAGCCCCACAGCGAATCAGGACCGCCATCCACGTTGGAGGGTGGCTAAGACGGCACCGGAACGCAAGAGAGGGGAGCTGCAAGAGTCTCGTTCCAAGCACATGCATACAGGAGGGGCTGAAGACTAGGCACGCGGACACCAGCCATGAGTGCAGGCGGCCAAGATGCGAAGCTCTTTGCGAGAGTACGTCCATGTCGCCGTTCCTTTGTCCACATCACCGTCCTCTATCACCGCATTTTCCTCGCTGTAGCAACAATCTACGACACTGCGCTCTTGCGCAAGCTGGGACCGGCAGCGCATCATTGCTATGGTTGCGCATAGCCAAACCATATCATGATGTTTATTCCCACCTTCGCATTCGATAACGCAGCGCGCTTACAATACCTCCGGTCTCCACAGGGCAAAGTAGCGGAGCTACGACTCGAACTCAATAGCGGCGGCAAAAAAGACAAGAATTTCTCAGCGAAAAAGACGGCCTTGAAGAAGATCGTCGCGAATATGACAATGAGCAATAATGATATGGTGGCACTATTCCCAGATATCGTGGCTTGCATGCACATTTCGAGCCTGGAAATCAAGAAGATGTTAGTTGCTGTGATGCGATGCTACGGGAAGTCATAATGTCTCGGGAACTGATTGGAACTTAGGTGCTTCTTATACCTGGTCAATTACGCTCGGATAAAACCGGACGTTGCTCTGAAGGCACTGCCTATCATCGTCAATGTATGCGCGTTGCTATCGAGCGAGGGAATTCATTTGCTGACTGGTTGCACAGGATATGGACGACAACAACCCCCTAGTGCGGGCCCTAGCTCTGCGAACCATGTCGTATATCCACGTTCGGGAATTCGTCGAAGCGACCGTTCCTCCCCTGAAGAAACTCCTGAAAGACTCGGACCCCTACGTTCGGAAAACAGCTGCTTTCTGCGTTGCGAAGTTGTACGACCACGATAAACATCTCGTGGAGTCTTCCGATCTCATCGATCGACTGAATACCATGCTAAGGGATGAGAATCCAACAGTGGTTTCGAGTGCACTGGCGGGCCTGATGGATATTTGGGAAAGGAGTGAAAGCATCAAACTCACTATAGACTATGCGAGTGCATCAAAGATCGTCCAGATCTTGCCCGACTGTTCAGAGTAAGTAGACCAATTGCAGTCATGTCTCATTACTAACACCAACCAGATGGGGCCAAACATATATCTTAGAGGCTATGATGAATTACGTCCCACAAGACACGAGCGAAGCAGCGCTTCTTGCTGAGCGTATTTCGCCTCGACTTTCGCATTCAAATTCCGCTGTCGTACTAACCTGCATCCGCGTTATCCTCTACCTCATGAACTACATATCCGATCAGAAAGTAATAGCGTCTCTCTGTAATAAGCTCTCTCCACCGCTCGTCACCCTTCTATCAAAAGGACCCGAAATCCAATACCTCGCCCTCCGAAACGCTCTTCTGATTTTACAACGAAGGCCGGAGGTGCTACGAAACGACATCCGTGTTTTCTTCTGCAAATATAACGATCCGATTTACGTCAAGGTGACCAAGCTGGAACTCATTTTCATGCTTGCTACGGAACGTAACATCAAAGAAGTATTGACGGAATTACGAGAGTACGTTCCTTCTATCCTCTTTTCCCCATCCACGACTAACCCATCCCCAGATACGCCACCGAAATCGACGTCGACTTCGTCCGCAAATCCGTGCGCGCCATCGGCAAACTCGCCATCAAAATCGAGCCTGCCGCCCGCCTGTGCATCAACACTCTTCTCGAGCTCGTCGCCACAAAAGTCTCCTACATCGTGCAAGAAGCCACGGTCGTGATCCGCAACATCTTCCGCAAGTACCCCAACCAATACGAGTCCATCATCAGCACGCTGTGTGAGAACCTCGACTCGCTCGACGAGCCTGAGGCCAAAGCCGCCATGATCTGGGTCATCGGCCAGTACGCCGACCGCATCGACAACTCGGACGTCCTCCTCGACGACTTCCTCTACAGCTTCGCCGACGAGCCGCATGAGGTCCAGCTCGCCCTGCTCACCGCCACCGTCAAACTCTTCATCCAGCGCCCCACAAAGGGCCAAGAGCTCGTCCCCAAGGTCCTCAAGTGGGCCACCGAGGAAACTGACAACCCGGACCTCCGCGACCGCGGCTACATGTACTGGCGGCTGCTCTCCTCGTCGCCGGAGATCGCCAAGCGCGTCGTCATGGGCGACAAGCCCGCCATCACGGCCGAGGAGAGCGAGAAGCTCGACCCCGCCACCCTCGAGGAAATGTGCCTCAGCGTCGGCACCCTCGCCACCGTCTACCTGAAGCCCGTCAACCAGGTCTTCCGCTCCGCGCGCCCGCGCAAACTCATCGAGAGCCCAGCGCTGCAGCGGCACACGCTGCCCACCGTGCGCGCCGCCAAGGCCGCGAGGGAGAAGGCGGCAGCGGAGCGTCCGGCTGTGGACACGTCGGCCCCTTTTAACGTAAACGGGAACGGGAACGGCAACGGCACCCCCGCGCCCCAGAACGGCAACGGGAATTTAGCGGCCGCGGTCAGCGAGGCAGACATGTATTTTGCGAATCTGAACGCAGGCCAGATGCGCGAGAGCGCGTTTGGGGGATCTCCGATTGCGGGGAATAGCGCGAGCATGTACGTGGTGACGCAGAATGCGCCGCAGGGGATTGTGCAGAGTCCCGGTGGGGCAGGAGGTGGGATGGGCGGGGATGGGGGTGGGGATTTGTTGTTGCTTTAGTCTTTGTCGAGTTTCTGGGAAAGGGGGCCGGGGACTTCAGACGGTGGTAAAAGAGTGTACACACATAGCGCTCCCAATTGGCATTTACAGATTTCTGAAAGCATGTTGGAGGACTTTGTGCGGTGAAGTGGTGTACACAGATATAGGTCATTCACATCTCATCCTAATTTCTCAGAATATATGGAGGGACTTCAGACAGTGCTCAACCGGTGTACACAGAACCCAGCACACTACCATCTCATCCCATTTCCTCAAAATGCATCAAGGGTCTTCAGACAGTACGATAACTCACTCAAAACAGTATCAAACACCATCAAATGTGTGTGCACATACTATATTAGCTGTGCTACACTACTACCTAAAGGCCCCATCGCCAAGCATAGTGGTATCATACAATGAACACGGCCAAGGGGCAGTCCGTCCAACCATGCAAATGTCAGAAACAAGGAGAAAGAAGCAAGGAGAATTTTGGCCTTTTGTGCACATTACCAGCAATGTTGACAAAACCCCCAATTATCACCATTTACCTATCCCTCCAGCGCGCACGCACGCACTCTCGCTATCGGTCAATTTGTACCAATTGTATCCATTTGTTGCTCGTGGTCCGACAACTACGTGAAGTAGTGACGCAGCGTGGCGTTTTGGGGGCCTACTCGTCCGCGAGGAGGGGAGCGCGCTCGCGGTCCTCGGCGACGATCTCGCCGCGCTTGAAGGGGTCGCGGCCTAGGAGGCCGGGGACGCCGACGGCGAGGGAGAGCACGAAGAGGAGGGCCATGATGATGAAGGCGAAGATCCACTGGAAGGCGATGATGTGGCCTAGGAACTGGTCGACGCCGATAGCTGTGATTTGTGTTAGTACAGCTGCGTTTAGGGACGTGGAGGTGGGCCGAGAGGGGGATGGGGGTAGGTACCGGCTGCGAGGATGGAGAGCTCAAAGCCAATGGTGTAGTCCTTGAACGCGGCCAGGAAGAACACGCCGTAGGCGAGAATGCCCCAGATGAAGATGTTGGCGACGATGCGAGCCGGCAGCGTGTGTGCGTGCACCGCTACGGCACCGACCCAGTACAAGGCCACGAAATTCCAGGCCAGGGGGCCGCTGACGACCGGGATGTGGATGAACCTAGGCGTAGTGCTGTGGCGGAAGTAGGCGGCGCTGAGGTTTACAAAGTTCACGATGAGGAGGAGTTCCGCGAGCCAAAAGTGCGAGCGCGTCCAGAGGTGAATGAAGCCGAAGATGAGCAGGTTGTGCGCGATGAAGTGGGATCCAACGTTGGCAGCCGCGTTGACGTAGACAGTGTTGGACGCGTAGAGGTGCCAGCTGTAGCCGATCTGGAGGATGAAGAGAACAATCCTGGGTATCGTATTAGCATGCTGCCTGGACTATTGTAACGCTGAAATGCTCTAATTGAGCGAGGTTGTTGGGGCGGCTAGGCTAGGCTGAGGCGCTCTGAGAGCAAGCTATTCACGTACCAGTAGATGCTTACGATGACGGAATTCATGGTGAATGGAGTCCGATGCGCACGGTTCTGGCCCCAGATCGTATGGCGGTGGTACTTGCCCTCATGCGGGTGCTCGAAGGTGTAGTAGACGCTCGTGATGAAGAGAAGCAGCCAAGACACAGTCGTGCCAACCTTGTACGCGATAATGGCCTCGCGAGAGCGGTCCTCGCGGGCTGAGAAGGGATTGACTGCGAATCATTAGCACCCTGAAAAGATCTCGAGCTTCATGGCTTCAGAGGCTGAAGGACGGGGCAGTGAAGCTGTGGCAAAGGCGGGGGAAACGTACTGGCATGGATGCCGCGGTGGGCGCTGCTGGCGACGCCGTTGGTGTCTGGCATGATTGCTATCTACTTCTCTGATTGCGTGCGGTGGAGCTGCAGCAGTATCGAGCCGTCCTCTTTGAAGTTGAAGAAAAGAAGAGAAGCGGAAGAGTGCTGTGGAGTGAAAGGAAAGAGGTGAGTGGAGTGATGGAGCTAAACAAATCAGGAAGTCAGCTGGGCCAACGTCATTGCTCCCGGCCTTGGCACTAGCCGCGAATGCGGGGACGGCTGCAGCCAACCAAGCAGAGCTGCAGAAACGCGTAGAGGCGCTGCAGGCCGCAGGCGACATCCTAGCCGTGTGCGAGGGGGCAGTTCGCTGCAGGCGGGGCGGTCACACGCACCGGAAACGTCTTCGAGGGCGAGTAAGATATCATACAGAGCTGTGAGGGCCGAGCCATACCAGTGAATCACTTCATCACTTCATCGCTTCTCTTTATTCAGAAAGCATACCTTCAAGGAAATCAGTTTTATTACTTATCAGACGGCTAAGCTAGAGCTCGAAGAGCTGTAAGCGCCGGGTATCATAACTATGCTAGCTGGGGGGGTAAGTGGGTATTGTGTCGCAGAAAAAGGAAAAAACCAAGGACGGAGATCAGCAGAAAACAGGGAACCACAATGCTGCAGAACGGCATTGCTACCACCATGCAGAAGCAGGGTAGACGGTTCCACTGTTTCACAATCCCATCATGTTGTGGGTTGTTGATGCCGAAAACCGCAGGGGTTCAAACGCCATTGAACCCAAATTCACCACCAGTACCCCAAAAAGAGACCACCACATTTGACCCCAGCATTGTATCCGTAGCACGCGAGCGATGCTTCGAAAGACGTATGCCGCTTTGCGTCGTGTGTTGGCGTTGTGGACCCGAATTCGCCACTCCACGAAGTCCAAGGTACCACAATCGATGAAACTCCCTGCAAACAAACCCGTCACCTTTTTGATAGTTTGCCCACTGCTCCCCACTACTCCTAGCAGTGCTGCAGCCAAATGAACACTCTCGCATCCCTCACATGATCTCCAGATTGTTGAGATTCATTGAAGGAAGCCACTGTCTCCCCTCACAACCCCACCAAATCCTCAGCACAATCACCCCTTCAGTCGCGCGGAGGCTCAAAAACCGCCCAGACATCCTCCTGCTCCTCGTTGACCTCAACATGCCCGTCCTCATCCTGAGCAGGAGCGAGAGCCGGCACATGTTTATGAGCATTGTAGTTCGTGCCAACAGAGCTCTTCTGCCCGTTTGAATGCTGATGAGAATGGTAGTTGTTATTGCCTGCGACGGGGTGGCCGAGCGTGTTGGTATGATGGCGCTCGATCTTGCCAGTCACGCCTGAAGATCCTTCATTCGACTTCTCCTGCTTCGTATCCTGCACAAACGGGATCGCTCCATTCGCTGAGAGGACCGGCAGCTGTTTCTTGACCACCGCATGGTGTGCTTGAGCCGACAGTTTCGGGAGACCCAGATCCGAGTTCGGGGGCTGCCATTGGAGCTGCTGCGGCTGAGCGTGCGTCAGAGCTGTCTTCAGAGCCTCCTCTGGATGCTGCTGCGACGGGTGCGTGTACGGGATGAACTCGTTGAACTGCGGTAGGCTCGGCGGTGGCGGAGGGGGCGGCGTGTCTGGGCGTGGAGGAGACGTAGTCAGAGAGATCGGCTCGGCGACTGCAGTGAAGTTGTTCTTGGGCAACTGATTGGGCCCGATGTCGAGGTTCATCGGGGCCGTCGGGGGTTGGATCGGGTCACTGATCGACCTTGAAACTGCTGTGATAGAGGGAACGTCTTGGAGCAGGGCAACGGGTTGCGGTAGCTCTGGCGGAGCGAGAGCCTCTGGAGGCGTCGCAGGCACCGCAGCACCCTTCGTAACGGGCTGGCGAGTTGTCGTCGTTTTCACGGATGTAGCCGACTTGGTGCGGATGGTCGCGGGCTTGCGTACAGAGGCCTTCTGTGCTGTCTTTGCCCTTGATTCTTTCAGCTCATCACGCTTCTCCAGATCCGCCTTGTGTTGCTTTTCCTTCGCATCGTGCTCCTCCTTGGTGGGCATCCTCAACTTGACGCGCTGAAGTCCGGACGTGATCTGATCAATATCGTTCTCCTTTTCCGGCGCCTTCAGGTAGCCCGAAGGAACCCTAGGCACTGGCGGCTCGGCTTTCATCGTACGGGACCTCGCAGTCTCAGAGGGCACTTGAGATGGGGCTCTCGCCTTGCGGACTGCCGCTCCACTCGAAGATGGGGCCGGTGTGACACTAGACTTCCGTGGTAGGGCAATCTTACTAGACCCACTAGCAGCCAGATCTCCATTCGCCGAACCAATGCTCGATGCCACACTCAGACGCCTCGATGCAACTCGCGGTAAAGCTACTGTTTGCGCTCGGGCTGGTGTAAAGTCTGCCATCGTCTTCCGGCGATCGGACTTGGACACAGCCTGCGAGGAGTGCTCTGCATCAGAGGAGGCTTCTGCATAAGCCGTGGCCTTGGCCTTTCTGCCTCGCAGTTGTCGACCACTAGCAACCGATTCTGCAGCAAGGGTAGCTGGCGCGATAGACTGTCTCTCTTGCTTGGCGCGAGGATTCTCAAGATCCTCTACAGTACAGCTCTTTGTCTGTCTATCCGTAGGAATGAGCAGCTTGCTCAGTTCGTGAGCAGCAGTGATCCATTCAACTTCCGGCGGTGGCGGAGTAGGAGCACGCGACGGACTAGCAGACATGAATTTGCTGGAGCCAGAAACGCTCCGATGGACTTTCGTAGGGTCGACAACTTTCGCACTGAAAGACGCGGTAGGCGAGTAAAAAGTCGGAGGGGCGCCAGTCCTAGGTTTCCTAGGAGGAATAGGAGGCGGTGGGTTCACCGAAGCTTCGAGCCATTCGAGATTGTCTACATTCCACCAAGACGGATCGTAGTTTGGTTCTGTGCTTAGCATTGGAATGTCCTCCTTTTGCAGGCCCATATTGCCCATCCGCTGGCTCATCTCGTAGCCCAATCCATTGTTGGTCATGCGCTGTCGGGAGGTAGCTGCCTGATTATCGCAGAGTCCGCTAAGATGGCTGAGTACCCCACTGCACAACGCGCGGTCCGAATATCCTCCTTCAAGTACAGAAACGATACGTCCCTCAGTGCCAGTCTCTTCGTCTTGGGCCATCTTGACGACGTCTCGCGTGAAACGAGCATAAAATTCGGTTGGCACATTGACTTTGTGTCGCTGCATACCCTGGCTCTCGTGCTCGCTGGCATCAAATCCGGCAGACAGAAAAATAGCGGCTTTGGGTTGAAGTGCGCTCTTTGGTACACCACGAATACGGGCTGTGTGGTGCTTCAAAAAGACGCGAGCCTTCTCAATAAGAACCTGGTATCGGGCCTCGTACAACTCCCAGAACTCGGCCTGTGTTCGCCAGGGCTGAAGATGAACATTCCAGATGGTCTGATCGTGCGCATTTTCTATGCAAAGACTCGCGTTCTGGACCTTCTCCTCATCTCCGTCCTCGCAAGGATATGAGTTGATGTCGTGCAAACTGAAGTAACCAATGGCGGTCCGCTTGGAGACTGGTGCATTCTTAGGCAACTTCGAGATTTTGGCGTTGCGGGACCAGGTGATGTCTTGGGATCCATCACCATGGTGCAGATCAAAGTCGATAATCGCGGCGTGGGTCAAGCCGTGGGTGATTACGGCGTGCTCGATGCCCACGTGGACATTGTTGAGCCAGCAGAAGCCAGATGGGAAATCCGCAGAGCAGTGATGGCCTGGCGGACGTACAGTGACAAAGGCGCGGGACGGTCCTGTTCCTGACTGAGTGCCTAGGAACACTGCGTCCACTCCCTCGAAGACCCCTCCCAGAGCACCTTGAAGGGCGTTCAGAGACTCGGAGCAGAGATAAAGATCACCAGGATGGAAACTCTGCTTCTTGGCCTTCGAGGTCTTGGGGCCGTCGATTCTAGCCAGCTCCCGATCTTTCCCATTAGCAGCCAACTTTTTCTCGGCAGTGTCGCACATTGCCTTCAACTCTTCCATCCAGTCCGTGCCATGCACATTCTTGACGACAGCTGAGGTAATGTCGACAGAGCGGGCTGTCTTGCGGATCTTGAAGGGGATATTCTCGCTCGGGTCGCGGTCGGGGTGCGGTGGATGTTGTCCCTCTGCATGACGGCCTCCGAGTCTGACATAGGCGACCGAAACTCCCAGTGCCGTAGCTAGCAGTCGCTCTGGACGCTCGACGATAGTCATCAGGTCTTCTTTGCCAGAGCGCGAGAACCTGTGGCCGTAGCACTGATCGTGGAGGATGACCACTGTGTCTGTGTAACCAACTCCTGAAGGTTCATGGTGTAGCTTCAACTCTTTTCTGAAATGCTCCTCTGCGATATTTGACGCCTTGAGAGGGGCCTTTTCCTCCATCTGTGCTGCGAGGGGCGATGGCGCAAATCCAGGAGACGGTTGAGTGGGGTTGAAGGAGGCGCGGCGGGACGACGACATTTGTGAGGGAGCTCGGCGTGGAGTAGCCGGTGAATCGCCGTTGCGCAAGGAAGAGGTCGAGATCTTTCTGCTGAGCGCGGGTGAAGCTGAGCGCCCAGTTAAGCTCATGGTACTAGAGCTCCGGCGCAGGGGGCTTGAGGGTGCTCTCTGCGAACTCGGGGAGGTGCCGAGGCGCTGCTGGTCAGTGACACGCAGAGGAGAGTTGTTGCCTCCAGGTGACGGCGGGAGTGGGGTGTTGGAAGCTGTAGAAAGCGAGAGGCGGTTGTGGAGGTTGTTTGTTGACCGTCCTCGCGGGTTGGTGACAAGGGGGTCGCCCGGCGGGTTCTGCATGGTCGCAGGCAACAGTTGCGTGCCGGCGACAGTCGCAGGGTGAAGGGAGGGTGTCTCGTCTGGTGTCTTGCAGACAGAGACGGTGTGAAGTGGTGGAGTTGTCGTGGTCTGCGCGATGACGCCCGCGCGTTGTCGGGTTAAACAAACTTGGACGCCTGACGGCAGCTGGTCCCTGTCGTTCGACCGTCGGCCAGGAAGCGAGACGCATGCACGCTCCGTTTAGTCCATAATGATATAGGGCTGACGGCCCGACTCTGTGGGGATATCAAAGTAGAATGCTCGAAATACGTCTCACTGTTACGAGACGCTGGAAGCAGTAATTGCAGAACGGCCGCCGGTTGTAGCTGCCACTGTTGTCTATATCACGTGGGAGAGGTCAATTTCCAATGCTTTCTACTTGCAATTGTCTCAGACAGGATCCAGAACTCGTTCTGAAGCTAAGACTGATATTCTGTGCACATGCGTCTTCAGTAGCCTGACACAGCTTCAAAGTGCTTCAACCGCATCGATCGACAAATCATAGATCTATTGTTCAGGCGGCCTCTCATGTCGCCGCATAAGGCGCTCAAGATATCTGTAAATATATCAAAGCATGCTATGCAGCAGCTTCTACTGCACATCTATGGCATCCGATCGCCGCCTCTCAATCCGCAAGCAAGTCCACCCCCACCCCCTTCAACGCCTCAACCGCCCATACCGGGAAATTGGTCTTGTCCGAGTAGACCTTTCCAAAGAAGTCTTTTACAAACGCCGGGTACTTGTCCTCCAGGATCGCGTGCCGAGCTCGCTTCATGAGGTTCAGCTGATATTGGACGTTGTGGATCGTAAGCAGATGTGCGCCCGCGGTTTCCTTCGCGGCGACGTGGTATATGTATGCTCTTGTAATGCCCAGGCCTCCCTTTTCCTTCGGTCTGCAACACACGCATGTGCAGCCCTCCTCCACAGGGTTGAAGTCGTTTTGAAAAGAGGCGTTGCGCAGATTCAGGACACCAGTGGAAGTGATCGCGTTACCAAAGCGCTAGACTCCGTGTCAAGGGGCAGAAGCTAGGAAGAGTCTTTGTAATTGTACTCACTGCTGTTCTTGTGGGCCAGACACAATCAAACATGTCTGCGCCGAGGGCTATGGAGACAACTAGGTCTTCAGGGTAGCCCTACAATCTATGAGCCTAAGGTGCGATCGGAGGTCTCTGGATACACTTACAACACCCATGACATATCTAGGCTTCTTCTCCGGTAGCAGACTGGTACATGTGTCGACTCTAAGTGTAGTGTCAGCAGTAGTCTCTGCCTCAAAAATTCATCCATGGACATCTTACACTTTGCAGTAGGCCGCCTTTTCCTCGCCACCAGAAAGGCCACCGATAGCAATCCCGGGCGTATCTCGCTCGACCATCTCCTTTGTACATCGCTTTCTCAAGTCTAGATCTAGGCCTCCTTGAATAATGCAGAACAGATTCTGCCTCTCCGGGTATTTGTGTGCCTTGATACAGCGATCCAGCCACCGCACCGACCGGTCCATCGCTTCTTCCATCCGCGCGAGATCAGGAGATGTAGTCGCAATCACATCATCCAGTTGCATGATGATATCCGAGCCGATGGAGTTCTGGAGGGAGATGGAGTGTTCGGGGGTCAGAAGCCTGTATCCTCTCTCAATCGCCGCAGATCAAGATAAATTTATGGAACTCACATTGGTGTACCATCGTGCGGACTCAAGAACTTGACCCCTTCCTCCGTAACCTTCGCAAGCTTCAAAAGCGAGACCATTTGGAAGCTGACTTTGGCGTCAGCTGCTGTCCCTTGGTCCACAAAGTTGAGAGGGTCACCGACCCACCACTATCTGCAACAATCAGCTACTGTGCCCAACTTCAAATCTTCAGAATTGAGGGTAGAACACCTGTGAGGATATTATGTGGCCATGACTGGAATTTGTGCGCGCCGCCGATTGCGTCGAGTGTTGCTTGTCCTGGTTTCAACCCGCTTCCACCATTGTCAGAATTGTCTACGGGTACTGCTCGTGCGCTGGAGTGTCTCACAGGTGGTACGTGTTGTTCAGACATAGCCGGCATCCTGTCTCTTCTAGTTGCTCGGGTGTGAGGCCTTTGAGGGAGGCTTGGGTGGCCACGGGCATGAAGATCGGGAGGGGAACAGGCCCGTGGGGGAGGTGGAGGATTGCGGCTCGTGCTTTTGTGACCTGCACTGTGGGTTAGCTACATACAGTTCTACCAAGAAGAGGTGTCTGACCGAGCATTTCGCGAGTAGCTCGTACGAGAGCGCTGGTGGCATGGGTGCCATATTGAGCGGAGAGGTGTCTGAAACGAAATGTGGTGGAGGGACGGTCTTTCCCGTCTCGAGTTTCTCCGCCCGCAACCTCACTTCCTCGCCCTTCAACCACGGAACGTCAGGCTCGACCTCACTATTCATCAAGAGAGGCATATCAACAAATACTACTGGCCTAATCGTGCGCTCTATGCGCAAATAGGAAGTATCGTGTACTTTCTTAGCCCACTCAAGCCTTGCCGCGACTTAGTTCCACTCAAAAACCTGCTCTACTTCTACTTTTAACGCGCGAAACACCCTGTTATCTTCCATTTGCACCCTCATGGAGTTATATAAGTGCTTTAGCAAACCCTAAAAGAGCTAAAAAGATGAAATTGTTGCCCTTACATATGATATTTTTGCCCGTGTTAATGTTTTCGCCCTATAACCTTCTCACTTTCTCACTATTTTACCATAAAACGTCAGGCTCGGCTTCACTTTATTTTGGAAGTGGCCTCCTAGCAAACTTGTAAACCCCAGGGTAGCCCTTCATGTAAAAATCTTTATTTCCTAGAGCTTTTATTTTAAATTCGCGGAAAGACCTATTATAGTTGTAAGTCTAGTCCTTTACCTCTGCGAGAGGTCTCTTAGCACACTATAAAAACTCTATGCAAGATGGAATTTTAATAATTATAACTAATAGTTAACATAGCTAGGCCACTTCAGACAGCGCCAAACGGGTGTACACAGATTCGACTTGCGACCCATCCCCAACTCCCCCAAAGCTCCTCACCACCCCACCGAACCCCACTTAGCCATTATATACCGCCTAAATCGGTCCAATCTCCATCAAAAACAAATGCTCTCTTGGCTTAGTGGTTAGAGCGCGTGGGTTATAGCAGTTTCATCTACTTACACGACTCGTCTCGGCTTCGGCTGGGCGGGGCGTGGTAGCTTGGGCTGACAATTTCACACGAGGTCCTCGGTTCGATCCCGAGAAGGGGCAATATTTTTTGCCTCTCTTATTAGCGGATGGGTCTCTATGCGGCGTTCCTCGTCGCCTTTTTATTTTGGTTGCAGCGGCAGGACCGGCCACCACCGTGTGAGGTGGCTCGGCAAGCTTTTAGCCTGGCCAGAATTGTCTTTTTGCGGCTTTTTGTAACGTGCCAGAGGACCTCAGGTAGTGTTAGGCAAGTGTACATAAGCCAGATTCGTGGACTGCTACTTCCTGTTCGAGGGTGCCAGTCTCCGTTGGCCATGGAGTCACAACAGTCCAGCACCGTCTGGGGTGGCCCGGAGAGCTACCAGGTGTGTTGAATCTGTCATTTTCCGCTCCATCATAATGCACCAGGGGCCCTCAAGCGGTGTCAGGCAGGTGTACGTAAGCCCGAGTGGGTGTGTATCAGAAGTGGCATCATAGAGTCACATATTCGTAGAATGCCACTTTCTGCTCAAGAGCGTTAGTCAGTCTCCGTTGGCTACAGAGGTCCAGCACCGTCTGCGGTGGCCTGGATAGCTACTGGGTGTGTCGAAAGTGCAATTTTCCAGTCCATAATAATGGACCAGGGCCCTTCAGGCGGTGTCAAGCAAGTGTACACAGTCTGGACGGAGTAATGAAGTAGTCTGAAGAAGACAAGAAGAAGGGAAACTAATCATACAAGTACCAACGCTATGCAGACGCAAATTCAAAGGACCACCACAAGACACAAACCCTCCCTCAAATCTGCTGCACAAACTCAGGCCCAAACTCAGCCACCGAGTCCCTAAACTCCTTGATATCAACCTTCGACTCCTCAATCACCGCCAACTTCCCATCCGCATCCCTCTTATACGCCAACAACCCCGTCCCGTTGTTCTGATTCGTAGAGAAGAGAACATCCTCCTTCCCCAACGCCAAACTAAACATCCGCGGCGAAATCCCGAAACTACTAACCGACTCCCCAAACGTCAAGCTCGCCGTTCCCTTCTGCTCATCACGCGCCAACGTGAAATGCACAATACTATCCGCCTCATTCCCGGTCAGCCGATTCGACACATAAATATCCCGCTGGTTGCTCGCAACGATACACTCGCCTGCCGCCGCAAAGGTCTTCGTCGCGTCCGCGGTCGTGTCGGTCGGGTTCTTCGCTGGCATATCCTTGCCGAACGTGCTCTCCGTCTGAACATGCGTGAGCTCCAGCGCCGCATCCGTATACTTGACGCTGTACAGCTGAATCACGTTCTTCAGCTCGCACACAAACACGTAGTGCGTCGCTTTATCCCCCTCGCAGGCCTTGATAAACGCGCCATGGCGCGGCCCACAGCCGGCAGGCTCGACGGGGACTATCGCTACGCTGTTGAACGCGTCGGCCTTGGAGTCGATGACGGAGAGGATGTCGGCGCCGCGCAAGGGCACGACGAAGAAGCGGCCGGAGGGGTCGAGGACGGCTTGGTGGGCCTGCACGCCTGTCTGGTAGAGGGTGTTGGGGCCGAGTTTGTCGTCGAACTTTTTGGATTTGAGGAGCTTGATGGAGCCATCTGCGGCGCTGGTGTCCCACGCGTCGAGCGTGCCGTTGGTGAAGCTTGCGCCGACCATGCGCGACTCGTCTTTGGTGAAGGCGAGGTACACGACGCCGGTGCTGCGGGGGTGTGAGGTGACGTTTTCGAATTTGTTGGTGGTGCGGTCGTAGTTGAAGAGGCTGATGGTGTTGCCGTTCTCATTGACGGTGTAGAGGTGGTTGGGCTTCTTGAAGAGGGCCCAGCTGGGGTTTGTGCCGGCGGTGGCGATCTTGTTGGTTATTCTGAATTTGGAGCCGTCGAAGTCGACGGAGCTAATACGGCCGGGACCGGAGGTCACGATCAGTTTACTCAAGGTGGTGGGAAAGTTGGTGGGTTTAGGGTTTTTGATGGTTGAGAGGGTGGTGGAGGTGGCGGAGGCCATCCCGAGGGAGAGGAGGAATGCAAAAGAGTATTTCATTGTACTTGTGGTTTGGTGGTCTTGAGAGAAAGTGGGTAGTGTGAAATGAAAGAAGTTAGAGGAGAAGAAGAGCAAAGAAAGAAGACGAAAAAATGTCAAGTTTTGTTGCCGGCTATGACTGTAGAGGAAGGGAGTGGGAGCAATGGTTATGTGCTTATATTTATGCGATACGATGGCTCAGCTTGCAGTTTGCTGAGTCTTGCCAATGGAGAACTTGGTCTGTGGCCTGTCGTTCTGACCAGTTCCTGAGCCTATACTAAGAAGGCAACGGTTCACGGAGTTGTAGGACTGGGGTTTAGGATACATATTGAGGAGCGCAGACTCTGCAGGCACCTTCCACAGTTTTAACTGCAAGCTCCTCGCCTCAAAGGATTCGAAGGGGTTGTAGGAAGGGTTTCATGAGTATGCGGCGTAGAAGTTGTGTTTGGGCGGCGGGATCAGCCGTTGGCTGTGCCGTTTCTGTGACTGCGCATAGCTGACGCCACACCCTCAGCCCCCAAGCAGCCGGAGAATTTAGAGAGCGACTGTTGGCTACAGCATGAAACGCCAAGAGTATGTTTAGAGCCTTTTGATTTGCTGATGAGTACATGAAATGCTTGGTGCACTCCGCCTCATGACTAGGCGGCTTGCCACCGTTCGACCGGCCGTGCGTAGTCGCCGTCTACCCAGGTGCAACTTCATACGGCTTTCTTCGTTTGTTTCAGTTTCTACAGCTCATTTCAGTGCCATACCACGCATTTGAGATGTGTCCTCCTCAGTCCTTTCTCTTTCATCCTCCAGAGCGCGTCTGTTGTCGGAAAGAGTCCGCTGCTGGGAAGTTCCTCGACACTGGGGATCAATTTTGAACCTACGCGAGCGCGAGCATGGTAGAATATCTGCAACGAACGACCGAGGCACCGAGCCATCTAATATCCTGGGGGGTAGTATTGAGATAAAAAAAGATATATCCCAAAGGGACCAGCTAAAAAGCAAAGTATTACTCTACCAGATCCGTGCAAAGACAGCATGACTCGACTCAAGCGCATGGCCTTCGAATGTTGTCTGATCGTGGAGCATTTGAGCGTTCGAGCTGGTATCCGTAGCCCGGACTTACAGCCGCCTTGTACACCAAAATCTGGGGAAACTGAGTGTGGCAATTTCCATCCTTGGAACCACTTGTCCCACGAGTTTGGTCTCGACCATCTAGCGCCAGCAGAGACCTGCTTGAGAACGAAGTGCCCCCTTCGACTAGCAAACCGCCGGTTTGCCGAATCTGGGGATCCGTCTTTGGCTCGTTTGGGATTCCTATGATTGTGATTGGCCTAAGTGGTGTGTCAGGTCCGTCTTGATTGAAACTTAACCTTAGGTAGGCACCTTTGAGGAAGAAAAGAGGAACCGAACATGGAAGTTTTGGCAATGCTTTTCTGGGCCCGGGAGGGCGCGTATGAGGATGAGGGACATGTGGAGGAGATGTCTGGACGAATGTGAGAGGGAATCGCTCAAAGAGGACGTCTGACGAAATATCCTTTGATGAGTACTACAGCTTGATGTTCAACTATCATCTCTTTTCGATAGAATAGAATATCTGCGACAAAAAGAAGTGCTGCTCTAGCGATAGTATTTGCCGCAAAATGTACAAGGCATGCAAATACGAATTCTCCATTGGTTATGTCGTAAACTCGGAGGATGTCAAGTGTTTCGGACGAGGTCAAGTCGATTCGGCTAGCTCCAAAAGTCACCGCATTCGCCGAAACGGAAACATCATGCGCAACATGAAGCCTCCTACGTCAACCACGCAAGTCATCAGGAGGCAATTCGGTCGACCTTGGGAAGGTGTGCCGAGTGAAGGATGCCGGAAAGATCACCGCGTTTCGAGATCACCGTGTTTCGAGGTTCGACAAAGCTAGCTCACTGCTCCCCACCAAGCAAATAGATTCTCACCATTCGCCTTTCACCGCCACGAGTCAGCGTATTTGCAAAGACTTCGAGCCACGATTCGAAATCCTACGTTCATTGATGTCTGACGACGTCTTGGAAGGTGTGCCGCGATATTCTTCCCTCGGGTCACCCTTCGGAGCCCCTCGACGAGGCTTCGGCATTCCCAGTTCGGCATAAACTCCAAAATTAAATCCCCGCGAGTCTCTCCGCACTCCACACTCCGCATTTTCAAACCCCGCGTTATTCGCTCAGATGAGATCCGGGGTACTAAGCCGCGTGATTGAGGAGCCGACTTCTGGTGTATGGACACGCCCTTCGGTCTGGGGAATCCCGGTAACCATGATCTTGTCTTATTATATAAACAGACCCTTTCCCTTTCATGAAAGGCATTCCAGCTACTTCCCAATTCAACTGTCTCGTTGCGTTTTCATTTGATATAGCCTATGCTTCTCTCGTTGATTGAATTAGTCAACCTCCCATTCAGTGATCACTCCTGGTGTCCACCATCATGATCGAACTACGGGGCAGAATCCTGATCACAGTGATCCTACTCACCGCGGGATTCGACTTTCTCTTGCTTGGCTATGATCAAGGTACGACCTCCAATTTTATGACCGCGACGTCTTCTGACCTTCGTCTTTACAGGGTTATTCGGCGGCATTCTCGCCGGTGAGCGCTTCACAGAAATGCTGGGCCATCCCTCCGCAACTAAGCAGGGCTTAGTGACCGGAATTTACGACATTGGATGCGCGATGGGTGCTGTTGCAGCCTTCTTCTTCAGTGAAAATTTCGGACGGAAACGCTCCATCATCCTCGCCAACATCATCGTTATTATCGGTGCAGCGATTCAAACTGCCTCGTACTCGTATGGCCAAATGGTCGCATCGCGCATCATTGCAGGCTTCGGGGTGGGTCTCAGCACAGTAGCCGTCCCGATTCTCCAAGCCGAGACTCTGCCTTCGCACAATCGTTGATCTCTACTCGTCGTCCAGTCTGCTCTCATCATCATCGGTGTGGCGGTTGCGTCGTGGCTCTGCTTTGCTACTTTGTATGCTGAAAGCTCGATGCAGTGGCGTTTTCCAGTAAGATCTCCCTCATCCCTGAGCCTTCTAGACTCCACTGACACAGCCTTCTCATAGATCGCATGTCAGATCATCTTCTCTCTCATCGTCCTCATGCTCTGCCCCTTCATCGTGGAAACCCCTCGTTGGCTCGCAAAGCACGACCAAGTCGAGAACGCACGCCACGTAATTGCCCGCCTCCTCGATAAATCCGACAACGACGCCGAAGTCACAGGCCAGCTCAACGAGATCCTCGACACCATCGCCACGGAAGAAGAAGACGGCGAGCCAACCTGGAACGAAGTCTTCACCAATGCCACCAAAACACGCAACCTTCACCGCGTGCTACTCGGCATGGGACCATACATGATGAACCAGTGGAGCGGCATCAATTCCATCTGCTACTACCTCGCCTTCATCCTGCAGCAGTACCTCGGATTCTCAGCGAACATGTCGCTCATCCTCGCCTCGGTGGCGTTCACACAGTACGCAGTGTTCTCCTGGCCGCCGTTCCTCTATATCGACCGCATTGGGCGCCGCAAAAGCATCATGATCTCCTCCGCCGGCTGCGCGGTGTGCATGGTCATCATCGCAGGCTCTCTCGGCATCAAAACTATTAAAGCTAACAGCGCGTGCGCTGTCGCGTTTATCTTCCTTTACATGGACTTCTTCACGTCCGGCATTCTCCCCGTCTCATGGTCCTACTCCGCTGAAGTCCAGCCGCTCCGCGTACGCAACAAATCCACCGCTATCGGGGTTTTCAGCCACTGGGCGTCTAACTTCGTGGTCGTGATGGTCACGCCTATTGGTTTGCAGTCGATTGGTGGGAACTACTTCTGGATCTGGGCGATCATCTGCGCTATTTTCGTGCCGCTGATTTATTTCTTTGGTGTGGAGACCTCCGGCTGAACACTGGAGCAGGTTGACCGCATGTTCTATGAGGATCCGAGGGTGCTAATGGGGTTGAATCCGGACAACAGGGCTGTTGTTAGAGCAAGCAAGGCTGACGAGGAGGAGAGGTTTAGGGCGTTGGGAAAGCTGGAGACGGATGAGAAGGATGGGGTGCAGCATCTTGAGAATGTTCATCATGGGGATTAGAAGGTGTGAGGATAGGAATATGTACCGCCTGAAAAAGGGAAGGAAACTATTATTTAGCATACGGAGGCCTGGTGCCTTGCTCTCTGTATTTCGATGTCTGGCTGTCGTTCACGTCGTCTGATGTGCATCTGAGAAGTGGCACCTAAATATCAGCCAAAGTGGCATTTAGTAAAGTACCATCATCGTCTCCACAACCTCAGCTTCTCTGGCCCATAAATCATCAGTCACCCACTATTCATGAGCAGCAACCTGAAGCCTCAGTGTCTCCATCAAAGTAATAGCTATAGCTACGTTCAGACCCTATCTTATCTTCAGGAGAACACTTGGTGCCTCAAGTTGCTGCGAGACTGGTACTGTAAGTTTTCTTCCTTAGCAATCATTACAATACTTCCATTGGCGACGTTTTTGACCCTGCTCACCGCACGCAAATCGGCCAAGCCAGCCACATCTCTAAGCAAGACGAGTCTTACCGAGGGCTCGACGCACTCTTCACATCGGTTACAGAACGTGGCGTTGTTGTCCTATCATATCAAGTTGTGGCGGCGAACATGCAGCAGCTGAAAAGCAGGCGATTGCCATTAGGCTGAGGCGTAGGTTGCATGGTCCGCAGCCCACGTAACTCTTCATCCCCTTCCTGGCCGTAGGAAAAGGCGATTTCTGTCATTTTCAAAGATCCGTTTCCAACGGCGAACATGGCCGCCGCACTTTCCGCAGAGCTAGAAGGCTTATCTCAACGACTAGTTGCGCTCGAGACCGACCGAGCAAATAAAGAAAGAAGAGACCAGGAGAATGTTACAGAGAAGGCTCGGCAATGCACGGGAGCACTCATCGATCTTGCGAAATTGGTCGTCGCCTGGAAAGAGCCGTTGCGTGGAGAAGATGACACCGATCAAACGATCTCAGAATCCAACCGTGGCCTCCTGCTCGCTGTGGCTAGGGTAGAACAGTCGCTCGTCGGTCTTAGCGATAACATGACGAAACGGCTAGAGGATAATATGCAGAGCTCGTTGCGGTTTGCGGACACTTACGCGTCCGAAGTCGTGGGGCTGCAGAATAGGCTCCAAGAGGCGCAGCAGGATGTCGAAAAGAGGATGAGAGATGCGCAAGATTCGATAGACAGCTTGGAGAAAAGCATTGAGACAGCTACGGTGGCTCAAAAGGGTATGAAAGGGGACTTGTCCGCGTGTGAGAAAAGAGGCGAGATGGTTCAAAAGAGTAATGAGTTCACGGGTGGCGATACGGTAAGTCTGTGGATCCTATTCCGCCTTAGAATTATGTATCTCACTCTCTCTGCAGGCAGCAGTAGTCGCTGCAACCGGTGGTGGAGCGGCCCTCTGGTTTGGTGCTATTGTATTCCCACCGCTTGCTATCGGTGCAATAGCATGTAATCTTGTCCAAGCAGGATATATCGCAGACGATGTTATCAAGACACGCAAAATGTTTGCATCCCTTCCTCCCTTCCTCGCGCTTCATTAGCTTCGAATGCTGCACCTACTGATCATGAACACAGAAAGAAGATAAAAGAAGAGGTCGAAGCCATCAAAACGAAAATATCAAGCAGCAACAGCAGGATCTCGGGACTCAAGAGCCAAGTCCATGACATGGAGAATACACGAGCTAACCTCCTGATACTAAAAGCCGCGGTCGAGCGCACCTCGAAGCGCTCGAATGCTATCTCCGAAAAGGCACAGACTCTCGAACGGCGTTACAATCAAGATCAATCTCGGGTCGCAGAATGCCTTATCAAACTCCGGACCGCTCGTCTCACGTCGCTGGATTTCGCGGTGGCAGACTCAAAAGATGCAGTTCTCGAGACTCTCGTAACTCTTTCACTGGACATGACCGCTTTCATACCCAATGAGCACATGGTCACCGAGTTCTTGCAGGACCTCCTCGCCCAACTGCGACGTGATCATGGAAGTGCGACCGGTATTACTGGTACTAATGCGGTCAGTAAATCGCCCAATTGACCCTCAAGCGTCCGACGGAGTGTTCGTACACGAACCTCTATTCGAAAGACGAGGACGGCGTGGTTCAATTGCTAGTGCCAGATTGGAACGGACTACCTGCTGACCATTGCTGCAGTCTTCACAGCTAACGACCCAGCTTTCGGAGAAACTCCGCGAACAGTTGATCGAGTCTCAAAAGGCTTCTCTAGAGACAACACGTCATGCTAGCACAATTTGGATGCTTCTGATAGTAGCTTATTTTGCTGTCATTTTTTGCCAAATCCTCGCCGCAGTTGGTGTCCTGAAGTGGGCACTGCTCGTACTTGGATGCGGAGCTTTCCTAACGTTCCTATATCATTCCCCAGAAACCGCTCGTCGCTTAGTTAGTGCTGCTAAGACCATCATAGTACCTGCTTGTGTGATCGGGCTCGGCTTGTTTGTAATTTGTCGAGTTCCGGTTGTACTTGGAGCGCTGCTAGTATTGGGCTGGGTTTCATGGTCGATTATAGCAAGCCCGATGAATGGTGTAGCGAAGTTGTTGGGCGTTCTACTTTGCATATTCTACTACTGCTGTTTTGTGTACCTTTGCATGATCTGGTGGATCTCTCGGGGCCTTTACAGAAGCATTGTAGGATAGGACAGTTTCATTATTATCAAATTCAAGCTATCTTAGCCTATTATCACTCCGCTTAGACCCGGCTATCGACGTGGAAACTCCTTCAACTCCGGTCAGTCTCTTAAAACTAGACAACACCATTCCTCTTGATGAGGATGCCTCCAGCGCTTCCTTCGACGATAGTCTTGAGAGTGCCACGCAGCTCAAGCTGTGCCTACAAATCATCGTGTCAGTCTATGCGAAAGACGTGTGTCGAGGAAGTCGTCTAATGCGTACTCTTTGAGAAGTCTCTCGAACGCTTGCAGACGAACGCGACTTATACTCTTTGAGCTGGAGCTCCTTGAGCTTCCTGCTTTCGGTTGTAATGGAAGAGTCAGAAAGCCCCAGCTCCCCAATCTCCTTGAAACCTCCAACGATATGTTTGTCTGAGAGCTCTACATAGGCTCCAGCAATATGCTGAATGGTCGCAAAATGGATCTTGACTTTGACAGCCTCAGCCAAAATTTCCTATAGACGGAGCGATTAGCAGAGAGAAAGTCAAGGGGTTGTCAGAGGCTTTGTATACCTCACGCAACTCTGCAGCCTCTTCCTCGTTCTCCGGCGCAACATCGTCCTCAAGCTTTGGCAAGTAATCCTTCTCATAGTGATTGATGACAATCTCAACTACTTTCACAATGCTGATGAAGAATAGCAGAAGCTTTTGAATCTGGTCCTGCAGGTCCATCAGCCTTCCGATCGCGTCCCCGAGGACCTTCTCCGCGTCAACCTGAAGTAACGTCAGCTGTGACTCCGGATGCAAACGGCTATCAATCTTACCAGCCCAGATCGATCCGACATGAGTATCTCCATATCCTTGGCCAGTTTCGTTTCTGCGAACTCAATGTCTCTCACCCTCTGCATCTGCTCTTCGTAGAGTGCTTCCGCATCGAGAGCATTCTTCTCAACCCCCCACGAGCATAGCATCGTCAAGCCCATTATGCCCCACCCTAAAGTAGGATTGATGAATGAGATCGCAGCACCCGCATGCACTAGCTCCAAATTAGCAGATTGCAAGGACATGAGAAAGGATATGTTCACTGTTTAACGCGCTAACTCCGTCCTCATTGAACTCTTTATGCAATTGGCCGGCCTTGTCGCGCTTCTTCTTTTGTTCCGCTGCTTTATGCTGTGCGTCCTCTTCGGCCTTCTTGGCTTCGGCCTTCTTCCTCTCCAACTCCTCCGCTTCTTCCCTCTTTTTCCTTTGCGCGTCTAGATTCTCCGCTAATAGGAGTCAGCGTTGATCATACACTGTCATGCCAACGGTATTACCTTCTTTGTCATGCACAGCTCTCCACAGAGTATCCGTATCCTTGCTCCACTTCTTGAACGACTCATAGATATTGCTCGCCTCTATTGCGCAATTCAACGCTTTACTCTTCAAACTTTTCAGGTCATTTTTCAGATTCTTCTCATTCAACGCGGTCTTCGGTCTCCCCAAGCGCATAACAATCTTATTGATCTACACACACATTAGTCCGATCCCCCAACTCTTCGTATCTTAGGATTCCTACTACACCATTCGGCGAGCCAACCTGGTTCGCATACGCGCTGATTGTCGCCATCCCCACCTGAGCCTCCAAGAACGCCGAGCGGCCCGTCTGGAAGATATGCAGGAGGTTGGTCGTGAGGCGTTTCGACCTATCCTATCAGCAACCCAACTTGGCAATATTTTAGCGGCCCAACTCACTCAAGATGTGGGTTGTCAATGGTAACCATCTTCGCAGCCTTGACCGACGAGACCAGCATGCATTCTCCAAGGATTCCAATCGCGATAGGCGCAGCGCAAAGCGTGTTCGACCAATCAGACGTTAGAACACCGCGGAACTGCACTTCGGCGTCCTCGACGTGGCTGGCTACGATCATTTCTGCCTCTTCGGAGTCCTTCTCTGGGAGGAGAGGTTGTGTTCCGGTCATGTTTCTGGGTGGCTCGCGCATTTGGCGAGGTTGAGAGGAGCTGCTGTGGTATGCTTAGCAGACAAGGCTGAAGATTGTTCGGATGAGGATTAACAGGTGTCGCAATCCGGCGCGATGTTGACTTTATACATATCGCTCGATAACATGGACGCCATAGTGCTCCAAGAAAGGCAGTGTTTCCTCAGCCTCTCTTCACGTCCGGTGGTCTAGCCCGGCAACTGAGTCGATCCTGGTAAACCGCCTTTCTGGTCTGATATTGGAGCGGCTTGAAGACTGATTGGCCAGGAGACTACTATTCCCCTCTAGAGTTGTTATCTACCTTGTACGATAGTCTGTGGCTTGATTTTAGAGGGTGACCACCAGATCTGAAGAGAGGTTGCATGTGTCTGTCTTCACCGGAAGGCTGAAAGCCGCGTCTTCTTGGCTATATAGCTATCCTAGCTCTGAGTATCCTAGTTGTCCAATCATTGAGCTTGGCCGTTAGAAGAGCGTCTACTTCCGACACGTGGCTAGGCGCCCAAGACTTCAAGAATAGAAGCCAAGGCATGAAGGGAATGATAAAGGTTAAGCGAAGCATGCTAGGAAGGTTTAACCGACAGCCACCAGCGAGGCTGTGTCTAGACAGAGTCGTCGGTAATATATGTGCGTATTGTAATATGCGTTCAGCCTTGTCATAGGCACATATCACACGTGCGCTCATTTGAAAGATTTTGGTGACTGGGCCGCACTAGGATTTCTATATCTCTATCTACCTTGTAAGTTGTCCCCTCCGCATTAAGTAAGAGAGACAGCATTCAATACACGGTACCGCGTCGTCAGTCTGTGTACAGCTCCTCGACACTTTTTGGAGTGCTTGAGCATGTCTTGAAGTAGCCCAGTGAGGCTGTCCCACGCCGAATGCGAGGATTCGAGAACTCACCCAAATGTGGTGGTGACAACCGAAAAGACTCAACCGGTGTCCACAGAACAGCTCCGGCACTGAAACTCTCCCTCTACTTACCACGAAACCCTCGTTTATTCCCCCACAGAGACCTCCTACTCCTCCATCCTATCCTCCACCTCCGCCACTTTCGCTCCTTCCACCACCGGAAACCTCACCAACACCCCACATTCAGTCGTCCAATAGCTCCTCAAGAAACCGATCTTGGAGAAGATGTCCCAGATATGCTGCGTCAGGTGGGAGGGCAAAAAATTATTGTACCTCGCGCCATACCCGCCATCCCGCGGCCAGTTCCACTCACGCCAGCCAGGCATCTCGTACGCCACAGCCTGGAAGCTCGCAACCGTCGTAGCAAGCGCCATGGACACTTCCGCCTCACCTCCAACAGACAGCTGTTGTCGTTCGCGGTCAGTGTAGCCCCAGATCGGCTCGGTGATTGAGTAGGGCAAGAATTGATAGAGCTGGCCCAGGTTGAGTGACGTAAGGGGAATTTGTTGTATCTGTCGCAAGATAAGGGCCCACGAATCTTCGAGTTCTTCCAATATAAGATCCTGGAAGATAAGGGTACGCAACGTAGCCGCATTTCCCTTCAGAATCTGCGTCAGACCATTACCCGAAAACCTCATGCCTCCAAGGCTAAGCTGGGTCAAATGTGTCGGCCAGTCCAGTTGCTGAAAGCCCGAGAAGCCTTGGATGATGCTGGTGTCTTCGGGGTAGCGGTTGCTAATTTCCAAAGATTGGAGGCTTTCGCCGCTCATAACATCTTTGATGACTTCAACGTACCCGAGAGAAAGAGGGTGCGCTTCCCAGAACTTGATGGCGAAGTGGCGAAGATTCTTCGCGTACTTGAGCTAGATAGGGTTCGCGAGTCTGGCTGTGCCGTCTCTGCTGTCGGACGCTGGATAGTGGCGGAACGGGATATGGGCGCCATGCAGGTGTCTCTTTCAGAAATGGAAGGATGATTGAAAGAAGGTCTACAGGGCGGATCATAGTTCTGGTTTGCAATCTGATCTTTTCCAATAAAGACGCAACCGCGTTGTTATTACTGTAGCGAATACACAAGTACAGTAATTCTGCCAAAGCTTTCCCACCCATGGAAGGATTCTGTAGACCTTGTGATGGGTCTATTATTGGTTTTGATTGCAGGTCGAAGTTGGCAAGAATATCCACTTGGAGGTTCCCAAGCACTCTCAGAGGCGTTATGTCGCTTATTTCTCCTCTCTCTGCGACATGGAATAGTGAATTCACGAACGAGACGGCAAATGAGATGTTGTCTCTAAGCACGGGAAGGACTCTAACGAGTCTATTAGCAGACTGGTATACTACTAGACTTTTAGATCTAATAATGTTACCTTTCAAACAAGTAATTTGATAGGTAATCTACCTCGTCCTTGTTCCAGCATACATACCTTGTCAATGCGACACCATCTCTGCTTGAAAGGGTGCGTTTGATTTCGAGGCCGGCTCGTGACAGGGGTATTCAAGTAGAGGTAATGTGAGTCGTCGTATTTTCGCAATCACCCAGGACTTGACTACCTTGTTGAAAGGCATTTCTGAATGAATGTCTATTCCACCTAATATCAAAAGGTGTTGGATGATGGTGTATGTTGGTGAGAGATGCGATATTCGAGATAGAAGCTGATCCCAACTACATTCAGTTAGTCCCAAGATTTTCCCACTAAGATGGCCGACACTTACACTACTCTCACAGAATCAAAAGCAAGAACTTTTGGTAACCCCGCAACAAGTGCCATTATGTCTTGAGGAATTAGACCTATGACTGCGGATACGCATTGGGTGAGAAGAGGGGGAGAGCGGACTAGCTCATTAGCAACACATGTCTGAATTATCTTAGATATCGCTGCGTTAGGGAATGGTGGAGGGACAAGGCCAAGATTTCTGCGTCTCAGTGCAGGGTCCGCTCGCATCTGTATAGCTAACTCAGTTATCTCGACATTTTTCCCGGTGACAAATATGGCAAGCTGACGCACATCGAGCGCTAACTGGCGGTTCTCTTTGTCTGCCGGTAGAGTCTGGTCTAGCGGCGTCTCGATATCTCTCTTGAACTGAAAGCCGGCTTTGAAAGGTCGAAGAAGGAAGGCCATCAGCTTTTGTCGTGGCACTATCACAACAACCTCATCTATTCGTCAGTGCAGTGTTCGGGATTTTTGATAGTTTGAACTCACCGTGTCCCGATACCAGTTTTTCATCAGCATCGACGTCAGTGGCAATATTCTTGCCATCTAGCGTTACAACGCGCTTCAGCTTCATTGAAGTTTGGTCTGTGTTTTGGATCGTATGGAACCTACCGGGCGGGCAGTGAACTCCGCGGCCTTGGCGAGAATGAGCGTATTCCCACTCATAATACTTTGCATACACGGGTTCGCCAGTGATTATTCGTTCTATGCTCGAGAGATAAATTTGGAATCTAGTCCGCTTGCAAACTTCCTCGGAAACTCGTACTTTGAACAGATCCATATGCTTAAGGTTGCCTAGGCTAAGGCTAGCGCCTGTGTATTCATGGTCAAGAAGATAAACAAGACTTTCAAACCCGGCCATCCCTCTGGTAACCTGTTCTTGCCAGAGGGCGAAGGTTTTTCGAAGCTCTTTGGAGTCGCCTTCGATTTGTGCAGCCGAAGGATTAGGTCCGACTGGGATATCATGCACCAAATTATAGGTCAATACCCAACGATATCCATATCGAACCTGCAGAACCTCGTGGGAAACGTCGGAGTACCAGGCAATCTAGGAAGAGGCGTGCTTGGACGAAGAGAATGTTTCGGAATGACCTTTATGTGTGACTTCAACATCACCGCCCTCGTGCTGGGAGGGTAAGACAATCACAAGGGTCCCGAACATGCCCGGCACCTTCTCGGTGTCCTTTTGTTTCCTGAACATTGCGCCTTCTTCGTAAAGAAACATCTTGTATAGTTCCGCATAATTGAGTTCCCGGCCTCCAGTCTCCCCAAGCTTGTCAAAAACCTTTGGGAGAACCACATCATCCGTGAAGAAGCTCCATCTGGGGTTGATGATTTCGAAGTCGTGGGCGTTGATCTCCCATGTGTTTCTAGCGGAGGTGTCCACAATGGTCCTAGTCCCCTGCCCAAACGGCGCTTGGTGGCTGATATTGATGAGACACTGGACGTGATCTCTAGAAAGAGGAAAATCGATGAGCTTGTGCCCTTTGAGCTCGTTCCGTGGGAATGATATTTGTGGATTGGGAATGCTTGTAAATTCTGCCGATGCGGCAATTGAGCCTACGGACTCTATCTAGCTCATGAGATTCTCGATGTCAGCCTTGAGACCTATCGCGAATGCATTTATCTCGCTGAACTCATCGGATTCGTCTTCTTCCTCATTCTCTTCCTCTGACTCTACCTCTTCTAACTCATCCTCGTTCTTCTCCGAATTGGAGCCGGGATCGGTTGAGGGAGGGATAATCATCGGTGCTGGTGGCATACTGTTAGGCGAAATATATAACGTAGGTGGCAAGCGAGCTGCGCACCCTTCAACTTTTTGCAACGCGACACCTTGTAACTACAATGGCTCCACCAAATAAAAATCGTTTGCCGTACAACGAAGGAGACATCTTCCTTGCTATCTCATCTATCGATTCTACACAAAAGCCTAGTGCACGACGCGCTTTATCAATATACAATGTCCCTGAATCCACACTATGTTCCCGACGCGCTGGAACGCGTGCACGACGCAATTGCGAGCCCAACTCGAAGAAACCTACTATGCTTGAAGAGGAGGCGATTGTTAGATATATACTGGACCTGGATGCGCATAGGTTTTCGCCTACGCTAGGCGCTGTACGTGATATGGCAGATTTGCTGCTCGCTGAGCGCGGCGCTGGCAAGGTTGGCCAGAAGTGGCCAAGGAACTTTGTCAACCGGACACCTAGCCTTACAACGCGATTCAATCGACCGTACGACTGGCAAAGGGCCCTATATAAGGATCCTATAACTATTAGGGCCTGGTTTAACCTAGTAGCGCGCACTAAGGCTACGTACGGCATCTTGGACGTGGACACCTGGAACTTTGTTAAAAACACCAAGCAACGCGCACAAGTTAGGGTCTTAATTAATACTAATTCGCGATCGGATACAGAGGCATCAGGATTCTTCTCCTACATTAATTATCCGGTCGCTTGATCAGCTTACAAGGGGCGCTAAGGGGATAAGCCATAAGATAGTGCTACTGCAGGATCGTGTCTGTCGACTTAAGAAGGCAAATAAGGCCGCCACAAGACGCAGACAACGCAAAAAGAAACAGATCCAGGATAAAGGCACCCTGGCAATAACAGAGGGAGAGGAGATTAATGCTCAAAGGGGCATTAGGCAGCAGCTAGAGAGTGAAACGCGTCAAAATAAGGCGCGATCAAGTGCTAGCCGGCAGGCTTCAGCGCGCTGTAAGCTTTGCAGACAGCCTGGGCATAACTCACGAACGTGTGAGAAACGTACTGTAGATACTGCCCAAGCTTAGACAGCTACCCTACTACTAGTATTTTCAAGCGTTGTTAAGATATATAGCTATAAAGGCAGAAGATGTTGGTGGGGTGCGCAGCTCGCTTGCCACCTACGTTATCAACTACCTCCACTGCAAGTGTAAAGTAAGAAGAGCGACGAAAATGATGTGTACGATAGAATTGCTGGTTAAATACGCTCGAAACGATTGAAAAGCGCTTGACGAGTGCTATCAACGAGGAAACACAGGGTCGCATGAAAAGGAGTGATGTAGAAAATGCGGGATCTGTGATGGACTATGAATAAGGACTAGTGATAAGGCTAGGTCTATAGGCGTTAGTCTATCGTCTCGCTTGAAATGACACGTAGCACGCATGACACGAAACCATCACGCTGTCACGAGGCCGCTTTCTTGGGAAATACGACATCCATTCGCAGCCTTGTTATATCACTTGTTGAAGTATCCTCTTTCTATTTCAGTACCTATAATCGTGGTGAAATAGTAGCTGGCAGGCTCCGTTGAGCATGACGTTGCAGTCTGTTTTGCATCCGTCTGAGGTAGCCCCAAGAGCTATTATGCGTGTCAAAACTGTGGTTTTCAAGGTCATTATAAAGCACCAGGGGGCCTCAAGCGGTATCAGAGAAGCGTACATAATCCCAGAGTGGGTATCTGTATGAGCCATCGGAAGTCTAAAACATAATCACAGAGTCGTAGATTGCTACTTTTTGTTCCTGGGACGCTGGCAGGAGTGACTGCTATCAATAACAACACGGACTCAAGTCCAAGGAGGCAAACCCATCGAAGTAACAACTCGAGCATCACGAAATACTCTAATGATGCCTCCGCCAGACAGATTACAAAAGTCTGAACAGTACTACTTCTTTCAGGGAACAAGAATGGCATACTTTCAGGGAAAACGACCGCCTGTTCTTGGACCGCCATATCGAGCTCGCTTTCTCCGACGATGCACAGAAACTTTTATATCCTCAGTAGCCCAAGGACCCGCCAGTTCATGCCAGAACCCCCGCTTCTGCGGAATATGAGACTTGCCAATAGGGAAGAGGTCGAGCTTTCCCTTGGTTCCATTGCGGACATATCTTAGAGATTCTCCTCTATTATGAGAAGCGCGCTTCTTCTCGACGATCTTCGGATCGTCTAGCATGACAAACAAAAGCGCAAGTCGACTAACTTCGGTATGAACGGCGTGGTTTTTCCAGAACTCTGTGAGATATGTTAGTCGATGCTTTCTTTTATGGCTCTAGAGCAACTCCTCGACTAGATCAGAAGACTTACCTTTGCATGATGAGCAATATAGACACCAATTTGTATATTGGTGAACACCTCCAATGCCATCTACAGAAAAGGATGGATCTGAGTAAAGCCGTGGCATGTCGCAGCCGCAGCAATTTGGTGCGAAAGTCCACACGCAGGACAAGGCGCGTTTATGGCGACAAAATCCAGCTCCCAAATTGCGCTTCCACTCACGGAAATCAAACTGTGGCCGATATTTATGTTTGACACAATAGCGGTCCCCGTCGTCGCCATACTTTCGAAACATCACCTTCTTCGCATTCTCATCGAATGCGATAGCTTCAGGAGAGCCATCTTTAATTCTAAAGGCTAGCAGAAGCAGGTCCCGCGACACGGACTTCAAGGGTTCCACCCACGCAAGTATAGCCTCAGCAGTCGGGACTTTGGACAAGTCGGCTTTGGCCATATAAAACTGACGCGAGTAGAGAACAAGTGCGTCTACTCTGAGGACTTTAACGTCTTCCTTGCGGAGACGTAGTGTACGGCGGACATGATGAATCCAACGGCCGAACTCGTCATCCGAGGGAAGGGGAGTGTCGCAGGCCATTTGAAGCTGTGAGTTCATCTCTTCATTTGAAGCCCTAGAGCCTAATGCCACCATGAGAAGCCTCTCGAGAGTGATTCTGTCATCTATGTCGCAGAGCTCCTTGATGTGCGGGATCCTCTTTGGCCTCTTTGTTTTGATCTCACCGCCCAGCAACACAAATAGTAAAGCAAGCCTGTTCAGTTCGAATAGAACAGAATCATCTCCGTCCTCGTCCGCACTATTCTCTTCGGTCGAAACTGGGGAGGGTTTTGGTGAATTTGGTACAATGGAATTAGGAGAAGACAGCATCGAAGTCGGGTTAAGATTGTGGGCTTGTTCCGATGGTTGGATAGCTGCGGTAGGGACTGAAAGGTCTGCTTGAGGTTGAGGTTGAATTCCATCGTCCGCCACGGCTGCGAAAGCTGAAACGCCATCAGATACCGCCTCAACTTCGTCTGCCTCTTTAAACTTCTCCGTAATCTCAATAATCTCCCCAGTCTTCAAATCTTGGACCTTCACCCTCGTGCTCTGATACAGTGCGACATCCCAAACCACCTTTTCATCCACAAAAAACGAGCCGAGCCACTCCCCATCAATCCCATACATGAATTTAGCGGGCATAGGAATCGTTGGAGTCGTTCCCACCTCGAATTGGCCCAAGCCCGGAATCGCATCTCCAACTATCTTTTCAGGCTGTCCAGGGAGCCCAGCCAGCTCTTTTCGCAGCCGCCAAACTCCCCACCTTTTCATCCAATCCCGAATGTCCTTCAGAATCTCCAGCTGGTGCTCATACTTCGCGAACATGCCCCCGATATCCAGGCGCTGAGACATGACGCACGCTGCGTACTGCCTAAGCTGAGACCCTGGCGCTGTCTCCTTATACGCGTTTATCATAGCCATCGTGTCTATGACAGCCGGTGCTTTATTCAACAAGTTGTGCGTAATCGACACTTCGTTCCGCCGGAACGCGATGTCCCATTGCCTAATAGCTATGTTTTGTACTTTGGGCGCACCGAGGATGTGCGCTATGCCGTGGACCCGCGGGAGTTCGTTGTTCACTACATGTTCATGAAGTAACATATTCTCGTCCGTACCATAGAGAGAAAGTAGGAATCTATGCACCGCCTTGGCCTCAAAGTCCGGCATCGTGATGGTGAAGCGTGGCTTCCGTTCCCTCTTCGCCCAGTCTATTGTATAAAAGTCCGACGGTTTGAGGTTGCGCAGTGCGTGCGCAAAGAATGGAAGGTTGAGGAGTAGGGGTAGGTTGACGTCGTAGCGGGTGACGGAGGAGTCGACAAGGAGGGTTATGGCTACGCCTGGCCTGTTGTACGTTATTATTTCATGTTCTTATGATTGAGGGGGAAGAGGATTTGCGGCGCATGAAAAAGGTGGTACTGTAATTCCTAGAGTAAGCCACCGTAAGTGTGTACACCTGTCTGCCACTGTTTGGAGCGCTTCAAAGCGATTTCAGAAACCTGAACGAGATAGAAGCTCTTCACCCTGGGCTCCATCGAAACTCATTGAAGCACTTCAGACAGCGGCAGACAGGTGTACACACAACCGCACGAGACATAGTGGTTGATGGGCGCATCATCTTCTTCATGTCCAGCGTGTTGGATTAGTATTACTTACGTGTTTTTTGAACCCTCTGGCTGCGCTAAAACCATGGGAAAGTGTACGCTCTCATGGTTGGTTTTGCAAGAGACACAAGCGACCTTGCCACAGCAAGGTAGAAACCTGAACTCATGACTTGTGTTTTTGCAGATATGGCAACGATATTGTGGTCCTCCTGGAGGTGGGGCGACGGCGAGCAGTTGCCCTGGTACGGAGCCTTCGCGGCCTGCTTGCATAGTGATAGTGGTTACGACTGTGGTGGTGTGTCGGTGGTGGGTGTTGAGGTTGGTGTGGTAGGGGGGTGTGATGTTGTCGTAGAAAACGCGCAGTCGTCATCAAGTAGGCAGGTTTTCCTGTGTGCTTGGCACCATCGATGGTGAATGTAGCTGCGAACTCTTAGCGCGGAGGATACACTTGTTTGCAAATGTTTGAATTGGCCTGAGGTGGAAACTAACTCATCAAGGGCTTTGAAGCGTCCCGCCTTCAATTCACGGGCCCAGTCTTTTCCATTTCATCCTAGTGTCCAACGCGTCTGGATACTCTCTCTTTTAACTCGCAGGCTCGATAGCTTTGCTTCTCAACTTGTATCTGGAAACCCCGTTGAGGCGCTGCAGACGGTGTTAGACACTACTGTAAACTTCATTCTTCAGTTCACAAGCTCAATACCATTACATCTCAACCCGAATTTGGAAAGCAGGATGAGGAACTTCAGACGGTGCCAGACGTGTCCACAGACGGTGTTAGACAGTACAATGAACTCCTCCTTCGATTCAAGTGCTCGATGCCTTTACATATCAACCCGTTAGAACTCGTCCTGAGGGGCCTCGGACGGTGTCAGCCGTGCCCACGGATATCCTCGTTCGATTCACGGTCTCGTCACCGTTACATCTTGTCCGTGGGTTTGGGGGACAACCAAGGCACCTCAGACGATGTCAGACGTGTCTACAGACGTGCTCTTTCGATTCACAGGCTCGCCACCTTTGCATCTCATCCTGATTCTTGAAAATAAGCTGTAGCACCACAGACGGTGTCACCGACGCGTCCATAGTCCATACTGCCCCTTCTCTTTCACAAGCTCGACACCTTTACATCTCGTCTTACTCCTTAGAGCCGAGTTGGGGCACCTTAGACAATGTTAGCAGTGTGTACATAGTTCCTCTCTCAATCCACAGGCTTGATCCCTTTACGTCTCATCCTACTCTTCAAAACCGAGCTGGAGCACCACAGACAATGTCAAAAGTGTACACACGGCCCCACTTCCATTTCACAGGCTCGATACCTTGACATCTTGTCCTGATTTGAAAAGGCATGCTGAGGCACCACAGACGGCGGCAAAAGTGTGCAAACAGCCCTGCTTCCAATTCACTGTCTCCATACCTTTACATCTCATCCCGATGGCGGAAGACAAATTGAGGCACCACAGACGGTGGCAGAAGTGTGTACACGGCCCCGCTTCCAATTCACGGACTAGATACCTTTGCATTACCTTCTGGTAGCTGTAGACGAGCTGGGGTACCGCAGACGGTGTCACAAGCAGTGAAATTCACATTACCATGGTTGATGCACTTGATTTGCGTTGGAGATGAGAGCTGTGATTGAAGGAAACTGCTACCTACTCATACATACCGGAGGAGCCTCGCACCGTGGTGCAAGCTGTCAAACCGCAAGCCACTCGACGCCCCAAATCAGACCACGTTGACGACACCGCTGCACGATCAGTACCACATGAACGACCCCCCACACAGCCTCATTCCCCAGACACCCACCCCATTCACCCCGGCCGGTTCTGGCATCCACCGCTGGCAGCGGCTTCCGTGCGGCTTCCAGTGCATGTTGAGGTGCATCATGTCCCTAGTTCTCTCCAAAAAAAGCCCTCTCTCTGTCCGCCGCAGACTGCGCCCTCCGCGTCTCCATGTTCTCGTACTTCGAACTCCGTGAAGTTGTTCTGGTTGTTGTGGTGGACCATGATGTCCAAGGGGTGGAGGTTCTGTTGTTTGAAGATGTAGTTGTCCCGGCTGCGGACCCATGCGTTAGTGTCTTCAATGATCGGAAAGCCCGGTTCGGCGGCGATGTTGGCCTCAGTGTCGACGCGCTGGGCATACAGGCAGGCCATAAACTTCCGCAACTTGCAACCAGGCCAGGTGCTCTTGTAGACAAGGTTCATGATGTTAAGGTTAATGCGGGTGTTGTGTGCGCGTGTCCAGACGTAGAGGCGGCGGATAATCTGGTTCTGTAGGGCCGGGAAGCCCAGTTTGTCCGCCAGAAGCCAGACTTTGGCGAGAAGTAGGAACGGGACGTCTGGCGTGTCCTTAGTCTTCTCGAACGGGTCGTGCTTATACAGCCACGCCACAATGACCCTTAGGGTCTGCCATTCTTCGTTCGGAAGCCTCAGTGTAAACCGCCCTTCGCCTAGAACTTGCAGCTTGTTGGGGTCGTTGTCGGGGGCCGCGAACCAGACCCTGAGGGCCTTTGTGATGTAGAAGTGTAGTTCAGGCGACCGGTGTGTAAACTGCTTAAGGTGGACGTGGTAGGTCTTGCCCTGCGCCTCGAAGACGATGACGCTGAATCTATCTCAGTTAGCGTCGCGATTGTGTGACTTGTACCAACAATAGAAGCCCGACTGGTGCCTCAAATGTACGTAGAAGAGGTGATTGACTTACTGTTTCTGCTCGATGTGGTTCGGTGTCCAGCCGGTCCGTGTGTCCGCGTCGTGGCAAACAACGCACTGGACGGAGAGGTGCTGTGGGTAGCCTAGAGGTGGAAGCTCTGTCAGTCAAAAGCTCATCAGTAGCAGTAACGTGAGGGTTGTCTTACATTTCTTGCAGAGGCCGTGGCCACAACATGCGAACCAGAAGCCGCTGTGGTTCAAAACACCACACTTCTCACACATCGTGACGTTCTCCGGAATCGGAGGGCTGAGGGGGACGTGGAGGGTCATAACTGCGGACGAGAAGGTCAGGTTTATCTACGCTTTTGTCAAGAAAAGAGCGGACGTGGTGGTGATGTGGTGAGAGCGACGAAGGACGGAGGAGTGAGGGCGGGGCCGTTTTGTAGGCCACGAAGGCTGCCAAGACGGCCCACGTAATTGAGCGTCTTATGACCACTACACCTTCACCACGAGCAGTACGGGTATCTCGTGCAGTTATTGTGTCCCGTGGCACTGTTGATAGCCAGTTATGTACCCCCAGGACGGATCTAAGAGAATTAAGAGAGCGACAGCAGAGGACCTGATATTGCGGACGAGATCAAATTTTTGAAATGTGGCAATATATGCACCTACAGTAACTTACCTACCTAGCAGCCGCCAAGGGAGCTTCGCGTGCCTGTCACCTATGCCACTGAGACAGAGACTACGGGCCAGTTTACGGGTTGGAACTAACACAACGCAATAGTACCCACACGCAGCTCTCAGAGATCCTTCATTGCCCGTAGAAACTTGGAGCCCGATGTCAAAGACTCAACCCCCCAGATCACGCTTTGATAAACACCCTACCTACCTAGCATCCGCGAAGGGAGCTTCGCGTGTTTGTCACCTATGCCACTCAGATAGAGACCATGGGTCAATTTAGAAGCTGGAACTAACACAGCAGAAAATTACCCGCATGTGAGGTTCCTCATGGCCCGTAGAAACTCGCTGCTCAATGTCAAGGACTCGACCCACTAGATCACGCCTTTAGAAAACCTACCAGCACGCCAACGTGACGAGTCTTCCAGCAGGTTGTGGAAGACCGCGACGTGATGTCAAGAGCTAGAGTCTCGAGATCAAACCCTGTGTTTGCGCACACACTAGGAGAGCTGCAACAACTATCAGCGCCAGCAGTAGCTAGTGCACCGTGGTGAGCTTCAGGGCCTACGGATTTTAAAAGCGGTATGACACACCAGATCAGGCTCTACAACAACATGTTGAACAACTCGACGGCCATGTGGTGGTCTCGAAACAGTTAACAGCATGGTCACGAGCAAGAAGCGCGTAAGTTAATTCACGGTCCGCAGCGTCAGACACAGAGTTTTAGGTCTGAGAACACGTTGGGACTACCTTGAAAGGACACCCAGGAGCCGTTGTCAGGAGGGCTGCGCTTACTGACCACTATGAACAACTGCAACAGGGACGTAGGTAATTTGAAGCTGGTAGACTCAACAAGTCAAAGTCCACTTGTTTCAGGACCACGGGGGCGCATTAAAAGGACTATATGAGCGACTGCTAGGAAGGCTTCAACTAGTCAATGCAGTGGCCATCAGTGATGGAATTCAATGCAAATTCGATGGTTGTTGTAGATGAGTTGCTGATGGTTGAATGCTGATGTTGCTCTCTCCAACTTCGGACCGGAAGATCCTTTCATCCGAACCTGGAAAAGCTTCAAAATATTTCTCCGCCAGATCCACCTCCACGAGAAACCCACCAATACTCCCACAGCCAAAGATGTTCTCCGTACCGGGCTGGAACGTGTCCGCTCAACTCAAAACACAAGCTGATGGTCACAACGCACCCCATACACAAAACACCAACGCTCCTGCGAATGCAGCAGACCCCGCCCCGCCGTCGAAGAAGAGGAAGCGCACGAACCGGAAAGACAAGCAGACCGAGGCCAATGGCATCGCACTGGGACCTCCTGTAAACGGCAATAATATAGTGGACATGTGGGAGAAGCATATCGAGGGGAAGAAACCAGACCAGGACAAGCCCGTAGAAAAAACGGAGCGAATGAAAGAGCGCGAGAAGAAAAGAAAGCGAAAGCTGAAGGACGAGAAAAAGGCGAAGACCAATACACCTGCTCCTGCACCAACCAAAGACACTACCTCGGACGACAAAGTTTCTAAAACATCCTCAAAAAAACAGAAGCGCGACAAATCCTCCAACCCATCTACCAAAGATATGAACACTCCCGCTACAACTACACCAACAATACCACCCCCAACATCCCTCCCCCCAGCTGTCAAACTAACCCCTCTCCAACAATCCATGCGCGCCAAACTCGCCTCAGCCCGCTTCCGCCACCTCAACCAAACCCTCTACACCACCTCCTCCACCTCCTCCCTCACCCTCTTCAAAGACAACCCCGAGATGTTCTCCGAATACCACACCGGCTTCGCGCAGCAAGTCGCCGTCTGGCCCGAAACCCCCGTCGACGGCTACGTCACCTCCATTCTCTCCCGCGGCAAACTCATCGAAAAGCGCGACCCCTGGGCGCAGAAAAACAAAGGCCAAAAGAATCAGAAATCCAAACCCCAGCCCACAAACGCATCTGCGGACGAGAAGCCGCTGAAACCCCTCCCCCGCAACCTCCGCGGCGTCTCCACCATCGCGGATCTGGGCTGCGGCGTCGCCTCCCTCTCGCTCGCCTTGCAACCCCATCTCAAGCCTCTCAGACTCGCCATCCACTCCTTCGACCTCTCCAAACCCGCGGGTCCCGCACACGACCTCGTTACAGTGGCTGATGTAGCGAATCTCCCGCTAAAGGACGCCACCGTGGACGTTGCGATTTTCTGCCTCGCGCTCATGGGCACCAACTGGCTCGATTTCCTCGACGAAGCTTACCGCATCCTGCGCTGGCGGGGTGAGCTATGGGTCGCCGAAATCAAATCGCGGTTCGGGCGGGTGAATCGCGCGGGAAAGGTGCTCGCACACAGCGTCGGTTCACAGCAGAAAAAGCCAATCCCGTTCTCGAAGAAGCCGAAGCCGCCGACGAAAGCGCAGAATCGGCAGCTGGCGGAAGCGGAAGAAAAAGTGAATGACCAGCTGCTGAGCGTGGAGGTGGATGGCGTGGAGGTGGATGCGCAGAAGCAGGAGACGGATGTGTCGGCGTTTGTGGAGGTGCTTAGGAAACGCGGGTTTGTGTTGGATGGGGAGGAGAAGGAGGCGGTGGAGTTGGGGAATCGGATGTTTGTGAAGATGCGGTTTGTCAAGGGGACGCCACCGGTGAGGGGAAAGAATGTTGTGAAAGAAGAGGAGGTGGCGCAGATGGGCGGTAAGAAGAAGATGCGGTATCTGGAGGATCTGGATAAGGAGGAAGACGGGGGAGATGAGGGAGGGGTGTTGAAGCCCTGTGTTTATAAGCTGAGATAGGCGAAAAGGAGGTGAGCGGGTCTGCAGGACACGAGCAAGTTTGACGTCCACAAGTACTTGTAGAACAAATTACCATTTGATTGATGGGGTTTGCTACTGATACATTTTCGTGTTTTTGAAAGCCTCTTTGTGCATCGTGATCGTCATCATCCATCATAACCCCAAACCCGGCCTGTAATGCTGTCGAATCCTATTCCTGAGCCCTAAACTCCATCCCATCCGTTCCATGATGCCATCTGCTAACAATACCCCTACCCAGTCGTCGGTCCAAACTCCAGCACCATATCAAACCACCCTCCACCGCCATAAGTCGCCTTGGACTCTCCCCGATTCTCAAATCCAATGCGCTCGTAGAACGGCACTAGTTTTTCATGCGCCAACCTTTCCAGAATCAGCTCAGCTGAGGACGAGAGGTGGACAACGTGGAATATAATAGGGTGGAAGAGTTTGAAGAGGGCAGAGAGTATACTCACAACGCAACCCTGTCCGCCATCCCCGCACTCTGCATCCGCTGCACAAACGCCAACACAATCGTGCGTCCGAGGCCGAGGTTCTGATACTCGGGCAACACGGCGACCGAGTGCAGACAAATTGTGCGGCCGTGCTCGTTGTGGCCAAGCGGCGGCATAGCCATGTCGTCATCGGTGACGGTGAGATTCGCCGATTTAGTGGCGATGCAGTGGGCTAGCAGGACAGATTTGCGGTCCGGGTAGCTGGAGTCGGCCGGGTGGGAGAAGGGTTCTTTGCTGAGGGTCGAAAGGGTGGGCGAGGTTGATGTTGAGGTTGCGGATGTGACTTGATGGTCTAGTTAGGGATGAGGGGGTTTTGGTGGGGGCGGGACGTACAGAGGCCTAGACAGAGCTCGCCGCAGGCTTTGAGGCGGTAGATGAACTGGGGTCTATTAGATTTGTAGACTTGGGTATTTGGATGGAATGACGAAATGGGAAATTGGGCACGTGAGGGGGGTGAGGGGTTTTTGTGGTGGCAGTGGGGATAACTGGGATGAGGAACAGTCGTACAGTGTTATTCAAATCGTGCTACAGGGTTTGGGATGATTGGGAGAGGGTTGGTTTCAGTTTGTGATTTTGAGGACGGGTTGACAAGATTGTGGGACGGAAGATAGATGCCAAGACGATGGAACGAAGGACTGTTGAAACAAGAGAGGGATAGCAAAGGTGTTGATCATTTCTTGATGATGTCTCGAAGGCAATTGGAGCATGATGGAAGTATGGTGAAGTGATCACAGTGTGAGGTGAGGTGTGAGCAAAGTGGACGAAGTGACATGATGTGTTATTGTTGTAAGTATGAACAGCCTACCTTCTCCCGGCTACAGGCTTCGTGAGGAGGGAATGTCGCGTTCTCCAGATGGATACAGCTCTCGAGATCGCTGCTGGTCAGTGCCTGACAGTATGGATGCAGCTCGTTTATGCCGCCCTCGTCGCGGTACAACTGGAGCTGGGAGTCCGAATCTGGCGACGCAAAGGTTTGTGCCGGGGGCGCGCCATTCTCTGGCTCCTTGGTCAAAGGGGGCATGCCGTCGAGGGTGGCCCTCTCGGACTCGAGGTCGCGCGGCATGATTGCAGTGGTGCGTTGGTGTGTTGAGTAACGGTGGTGGTGAGTGGTGAGAGGCGCGGATGGAATGACGCTGCGTCCGAAATACAACGACGTCGATGGTTCGCCAGGCACGAGACCGCCAGGCACGAGACCGCCTGCCGCTTCGTCGATGGCGGCCTCCCGACGTCTCCCAGTCCATCCCGCTCATTCACGCTTCATTCACTCTGCATCCAGGGGCAATGGGCCCGAATACCTTATTTTGCCTGCCACCTCATCTTGACCAGACGGGAACGTGCCGCGGGATCGACTCCCCGGTCGATGGCTGCCGATTGCTCGCCAGCTGGCAATGCCCGAATCGCAGCACGAAGCTTGCAGCGCCTCCTGGTGTTGACGAGCAAACACGACACAGCATCCAAGAGCCAGCGTCTGCCTCAGATCCCGAACCTTGCGACGGCAGGCGGCCTTGCCGTGCGCCCTCCACGCTGCCCCTCGCGCTGATGTCGCCGGCGCAGGATGATGCGCAACGCCCATGGCCTGCATCGCCCGCGACGACTGACAGTTGGGCTTGCGTCCGGACTGCAGCCAGTGCAGCACGCGGCATGGGCCTTGGCTGGAAGCAGCCTGCCAGCACTCTCCGCTGCTGCTGTGCGCTCCGCAGCCCCGGCCGCCCTCAAACTGCAGCGGCCAGCATGGGCAGGGCGCAGGGCGCATGGGGGCATGGGGCGCGGCGGGGATGCTGGCGCTGAGAGGGTGGTTGAGGCCCAGCACCTTCACCACCAGCGGGCTCTTGGAGATATGTCTGCATGCACACACAGAGCGAGACGGCGGCCATGTAGATAGCCCGCCAGGCACGGCTCCAGACACATGCTCTCAGCCGCCCGCCGCGCCCGCTGCGCCCGCCGCTGCAGAGGCGCCTGCTGCACCCACACCGCCGTGAATCCATCCCACCTCATCTGGGCCACCCGCGGCGGCCACTGCGAGCCCAACCCACCACCATACAGCTATAATACCTCTGCTACGCCCGCCCCCAGGCCTCCGCACCGCCAGTGTTCCGCGCGAGATGAGCGCGGCGTGATTATTAACCGCTGCAACCCGGCCTGCCATCGCCTTCCATCGCCTTCCAACGGAGCTTCGAGGCACCCGCTATACCAAGTGCCCGTACGCTTCACCGTCGACCCCATCCGGCCGGCCTGGCACACGCCCATCCCGGAAACCAGCAACCCATCCTCTCGCCATCGCCAGTGTACAACCCACCGGCACCGATTCAGCGCCGCCTGCATACCAGCCCCAACACCGCGACCATGTGAGCCTGCCGCCCCGCCGTTCCTGTGCGCCGCCTTGAAACCGCAGAGCTTCTGCTAACCCTCCCAGGCCCCGCGTCACCATATCCATCAACGCCCCCGACGAGCAGTCGGACCAGGAGCTGCTTACCCTCGACCTGCCGCCCGGACTCACCGTCCAAGACCTCAAGGTCTTCGTTCAGGGCGAGACCAACTTTTCCCCGCAATCGCAGCAGTTGTACCTGAACGGCCGACCTCTGAACAACGATGCCCAGACACTCGAGGCTGCCGGCATCAACGATGGCGAGATGCTGGCGATGCTCATCCGGCGGCCCGGGCAGCCTGCGCAAGGAGGACGGCCCGCCGCTCGCCCCCAAGGTGGTGCACGGCGGCGGGGAGAGGTGAACTCGGACGAGCTAGAAACTGTGCGACTGCGCTTTGCCGGCGACCCCGCAGCCATTGCAAACCTCCACGAGCAGCAGCCAGAGCTGGCCAGTGCCGTCAACGACCCCACGCGCTGGAGGGAGCTATACACCGCCATGAGACAGCAGGAAGAAGCGCGTGAGCGCGAGCGCCAAAACCAGATCGCCCTACTCAACGAAGACCCCTTCAACATCGAGGCGCAGCGGAAGATCGAGGAGATGATCCGGCAGGATCGGGTCGTGGAGAACCTGCAGCATGCGTATGAGAACAACCCTGAGGGTAAGCACGACGACACCTACGCCATGACTACAGCTAACAGAGCGCAGTCTTTGCGAGAGTCACTATGCTCTACATCAACGCAGAGGTGAACGGCCACCCAGTCAAGGCTTTCGTCGACTCTGGTGCTCAGGCTACGATCATGTCTCCCGACTGCGCCAAGGCTTGTGGCATCATGCGACTGATCGATGTCCGTTACGAAGGTGTAGCCAAGGGCGTCGGAACAGCCAAGATTCTTGGACGTGTACATCACGCCGAGATCAAGATTGGAGACGCGATAATGCCATGCGCGTTCACTGTCATGGAGGGCAAGGACGTTGATCTTCTATTTGGCCTCGATATGCTCAAGCGATACAAGGCCAAAATCGACCTTGAGAAGAACGCTCTCTGCTTCCAGGGCATCGAAGTGCCGTTCCTACCAGAGTCCGAGATCCCTAAGAGCTTCGAAGAGGCTGTGATGAATGAGCCCACGGTGTCTGGTCCGAACGGAACCGAAATCGGTGCCAAATCAGGCGCCGTCAGGCCTGCAGGGGCGACGGCTGCAGGCAGCTCGGCTGTGGCGTCCGGCTCGGGAGCAAACTTCCAAGGCGCAGGTCAGCCAGTAGGCTCCGCACCCGCTCAATCACTTCCACGAGCCGCACTCCAGCAACAATCTTCTCCTACATGGCCTCAGGAAGCTATCGATCAGCTACAGGGCTTAGGGTTCTCAAAGGGCGAAGCTATTCAAGCCCTCAACCAGACGCAGGGGAACGTAGAATTTGCAGCTGGTCTCCTCTTCGCCAAGATGAATGACTGAGAAAAACTTCTATCCTTGATCTACATTGCATGTCTGAACGAACCAGCATGTGCACGACCACGAATAACATCAGCATCATCGGCTTTCCTTCCGGGCTTTCTGGCGTCCGGTGCTCGATTTCATTTCTAATCTCCTCTTGGAATGTTCTACTCTACGGGAAGAATTTGGGAGGCATAAAGCATTTAGGCCATGCATTAGGACGTTGGTGGGAATGGCATGGGACGGGCATTTTTTCAGCGTTTGCTTTCTCAGAGATGACTTCATACTTCTTCCGTGCATTAGGACCATTACGGTGAAGGAGCAATACAACCATTCGAACATAGGCCCCTCCATTCAGGTGAGGCCCGCCTATCGTTGCGAGTGGAACCCAAGGTCACGTGCGCCCCACTTTATCACGTGAGCTAATATAAACTTTATTGTAACTGCCACCACCATCATGGGCCTTTCGGTTCAGGGACTCGACCTCTTTTCTGTCCCATCTCTCCAACTTCCATCTGTACTGACAGGATCAACCTCGAAGCGCCATCTAGAGAACTGACGTAGGCCTCCTCGCCTGATTGATACATGTTCAGCCACACAACAAGCGACAATGCTTCGTGTAAGGGATCTAAATGGGATGATATCCATACCATCACGTCGTATACCATCATCGGCACGAAGGGTACCAAACAGGGTTCCACTGTAGGCAGCCTGGCATAACGACATTCCGCATAAGCGCTAGCCCCGCAATAGCGTGCTCTTAATCCTTGGATAAGTGTTCGACTCATAATGAGGGGGGCGAACTAGATAGTCGGTGGCGGACGCTGGCACATATAGTCCCGAAACATTATTTTATATCAAGCTCTTTCATATTTATTTTGTTGCGACTGTTAGTATCACTTATTTTCTCCTCTCTTCTCCGACAATCTTTTCTTCTCCGAGACCGGAAAAGTCTTCGGCGATTTTTCATAAACACATAAGTTTAGAAACCTCGACTCCGTAACCTCATCGGTACTATAAAAGTAGGCCTACTTGTCCCCAAAGTCCAACTTCTCACTCACGAATTACCTAGTCCACAGAAACAACAGCCACGTCACAACCATCCATACCTAAATCTACTCCATCACAAACCATGACCGACCTCACCGGCCGCAAACCCGAGCTCGATCCAACACCTCCTATACCCCGTCCCGCCGAACCCCCAACCACTCCTCCCCCATCTAACCTCCACTACACCCCCCTCCGCATCCCCAAGTCCCCCACCCACCTCCCCTTCCTCGCCGCCGCTCTCCGCACCGCCCGCCTCGCCGCCCTAACCGCCGAGCCCTCCTCCTTCGCCACCACCTACGCCGCCGAAGCCACCCACCCGCTGTCCGTCTGGTCAGGCCGCCTCTCCGCGCCCGAAGCCAACGACTTCGCCGTCATCACGACCCCTGTCCCTATCACCCCGCTAAAAGATGAGGAGGAAGACGCAGTGGTCGACCTCCTGCTGAACAGCGAATGGGCCGGCATGATCGCCCTCCGCGGCTCGACGCCGTACTCCGACTACTTCATCCCCGAAAGCGGCCAGCACGTCGAGCAGTCGGGCGAGACGCGATGGCACCTCAACGCGCTGTACACGGCGCGGGCGCACCGCGGGCGGGGGCTCGCGAAGGTGCTTATGGGCACCGTTGTGGACTACGCGCGGGCGCGGTCCGGGCCGGGGGAGAAGGCGCGGGTACGGCTGTTCTGCACGGAGAAGATGGTGGGGATGTATGCGCGGGCGGGGTTTGCGCGCGTGGGCGGGTGCACACTCGCGGAGGCGTTTGTGGCGAACGGAGATCCGGGGGGCGTGCCGGGGGATGCGGGGGCGACGGAGGCGGGGAGGGGGCGGTGGCATACGCGGTATGGGGTTGTGATGGAGGTGGTGGTGTGAGGGGGTGGGAGGGGAGCGCTATACTGGTATTAGAGGTTTCTGGAGATGTTTCAGCTTTTCTTTTCTTTAGCCTTTCTTGATATAACACTGGAGCCGAAGCGGTTCGAGCATTGGCTGAACTTCATCCTGCTCATGTTCTTTTGTTGCTCGGTTCCTGCGCCATCTCTCTCGTTCTATTCAAGGGCCCTCCCTCCTCCGAACGCGCGACTCCTCCTCTTACCCACCCTTAGTCATAACTTGCATGAAAACTCATAAACCCCCTACTCAACGCGCCCCTACACCCCCCCCTTATTCCAGTTGATATTATCTATCCAATCATTCCCCGTGCCGCAATTCAGTTTCTGGCACAACCGCGCACACACGTTAGCAGCTACGCCTGATGTTCAAGCATTTACTCACCTCAAAAAACTGCACCGCAACCCTCCCTCTAGGTAGATGCTGTACATCCGCTCCTGCACCCCGTTGCTCCAGTACGTGTAGTACCCCGACGACACGCCGATCCAGATGTAGTAGTCGCCGGTGCAGTCGCGCGTCCAGGGGTAGCCGTGGATGGAGGTGCTGCGGAGCGCTATGTTTGTCGCATTCCTACAGCGGATGAGTTTGGTGGAAGTGGGATGAAGGGAGAGTGGAGGGGGAAGGGGTGCAACGCACGTGATCTCGGCTTCGCCGTCCATCAGCACGCGGACGAGATGGCCGGCATGCTATGGGCTAGAGGGCAGAGCTGCGGCATAGGTGGGGGAGAAGAGGAGGGCGGAGAGCGCCCCTAGCAGTGCTAGGAAGCGCGGGGAGGGAAGCATCGCGACTGAGTTTCCACTGCTTGGTACGAGAGATTGGGAGATTGGGAGATGTTGGTTCTGTGTTGGATGGCTCAGCGGGCTTTATATAGTATATAACTGAGATCCTCGACTTGCTCGGTTGTACATACGATCAAACAGCTCGTCTAGGAGCTGAGATGTGGGGCTGTGGGGACGTGGTCAGCGTTAGAAGAGGTTCCACGATGACATCCGAGGAAGTTGGTAGCGGTGCTCCCAGATTCTCTTCATGGCCATGCTCTCATCGGGACCAATGTGTTGAGAGTCTGTGGGCCGGTTGTCAAATTGTCGTCTAGTGAGTATTCACCATGACTTAGGTTGCAAATTGACGTGAACTCTGTTTGATTTGTGAAGCCGTACGAGCAGACTATATACTACATAGGGAGCGTAGGCATAAGTACTAATTAGAGGCAGCAGTAGGCAGCGGTAGGCAGGGTAGGCCACCGTACCCCAACCCCCCTCTGTAGAAGTTGTAATTGGCTAGGCACGTAGGCCGGAAACCCTGAGTCCATGCCCATCATTCACACCTTGCGCGAATTGCCTTGGTGGTCCACGCCTAGTTTGTGGTCAGCAGTGCGGGTTTGTTTGTGTCTGGGTGCTAATGCGGGACCTATGTAATACTGCAAAGCGCCAAGACAGGTGGGACTGTGGTGCTGGCGTCAGATGCCAAGTATTATAGCAAAACAAAATTGACAAAATGAAGAAATCTGGGTCGCTTAAGAAAGCTGTCAAAAAGGGGCCGGAGGAGACTGGCTATAAGATCCAAATCGGTCTAGTACTTCTCTCGTCAAGTTCTCACTACTGGTTGGTCGGACGGACAATCCGTCGAGCGATAGACTGTCTCGAAGCTTTCCCCTGGGTTTTTGATAGGACAGTAGCCCTAATTTTTTGCAAGTGTAAAATAGGTTAATTTCATGGATTGTCAAATGGCCTTTTAATTTTCGTTTTGCTTTCAAATGTGAATTGATGGGATGTGAGATATCCGTGTGTTTGTAGCTTTCTGGGCAGTGTGTCTGTACGCTGCTGCTTGCATTTACGCATGGTAATCGAAGAGATGGATGAATGTTCAGCTCGCGAACCCTAGGTATCAATCCTCGGTAACGTCTAATACAAATAAATCGGAGCTGCAATGCCACGTCATGGATATCCGTACACTTGTTTACCGCTGCATGAGAAGCCTCATAGTACTTTCAGAATTCCGAATGAGAGGGAAGTTCAGCGTTTTGGACAACTAATAAAAGCATGAGGTTACTCCAGACAGCGTCAGCAGGGTATACGCAGATTAAAAGTGTACCCGCTGCGGCCGGTTTCTATTAGTGCTTTGGGGCTCAACAAATAGAGGCAGGAAAGGGTACGGATATCTATGACAAGACGTTGTAGCTTGAAAAATAACATCTAAGGGAAGAAGATGTACTGATGTAAATGAGACCTGCGGAGAAGTCAAAGGAAGGGTTTACTAAGCCCCGTAAGACCGAATAACAAAGAAATAGTGCACTGTTCCCGAAATAGAACGACTGGGCAAGTAAGGCAGCTGAGAACTCTTGATGCTGAGTACAAACTAAACAAAGATGAAAAACGTTGATAGAAAAGAAGCAGACGGCCCACCCAGAGCCACAGTCACGTGGAAGTCACATGACCCTCTCTCAACCGTCTCTCACCCTATACGGAGTAGCGACATCATGAAATACCCGGTACACAATACCAAACCGAAACTACTAAGTACCTTCTTACACATCTACGTAGCTTCACCCGTAACAAGTTCTAAACCTACCCCCCTCACCTACAGCCCCAGCAACCCTCACCAAGGTCACGATAGTAAACACTTAGCTTCACAAACACACCCATCCGCAGATCACTGTGCCGTCAGCAGCTGAATACGAGAAGCGCGGGGGTGGTGGGTGCAGGTGTGTGGCAGCGGGCCGTCGGGCGGGTGGCTGCGGAGAGGCTGGCGCCCGCGAGATCGCGATGCTAGGCACGATTGAACTGCGATGGAGTTGCAATGCGCAAGACAGACGACATAGACGAGGATTTAGAATGATGGAAGCGATAATGATATGCTTGCAGCCATCCCGTCGCACGCGCGACGATCGCGAGAACCGGGAGAGGGAATTGTCGCGTTGCGCAGGATCGGCAGACACGCGCGCGGGTCGTAGGGCTGGTTACTGGCATGAAGGCGTAAACACCTCGAGAGGGATCCAGGATTGAGTGTTTATGAAACGGGAAGGATGAGTTGAGTGGTAACCCGGGCGCGAAGGAATGATAGGATGGGGGCTGATTTGTTTCTTAAGGTTGCGACCGCCGTGGACGTAGGGGGTCGTGTCTTGAAACGGGGTGACGACGACGACAGACGACACACCACAAACACCCCACGGCACGGCGTCCGGGCGCAGAGGGGGGACGACAGCAGCACGCCACTGGTCGCACTAGAGAGTCACGACGCGGAGGTAGTGAGCCGATTTAAGATTCCCAGAGTCAGGACGCAAGGGGTAGTTAATTCACGCGTTGTAGCGGGAAGAGTGGATAGGACTGTGTATATAATCAAAATCAAATTGATAGGACTGTGTATATAATCAAAATCAAATTGATAGGACTGTGTATATAATCAAAATCAAATTGAAGTCTAAAGCATGTATGTTATCATGCTAACCACCAAGCCTGGCATCGCGAACGAACCCCCGTGCAACGCGTCAAAAGAAGCAGATAAAGCAAGTACAGCCATTCGTTCCAAAAACGAGAGTCCGGAGGTATAACAGTTATCATGACATTCGTGAAAGCCCGGGTTCATAAAAATCCAAAATCCCATTTCCCTCTAAATTGACAGATTGCACATCTTTTGCGAATCGCGTGAAAGTAGCATCGACGAACTTGACAGGCTGCGTCACGGATAAGATATGAATCGAATATAAATGCGTGTGTGCCGACTCAGTCCGCACAAGGACAGTGGACTCTCCGGAACCCCTGTTTGAGCGAGCTTTGAGTTTTGTTTTCTCTAGAACACCGTTGCTTGCCCTCCAACACCCGGCCAGGGGGGCCATCAAAAGTCTTCCCAAAGGGGTATGTGTAGAAGTGAAGAAAGGGCGAAATGAGACAAGTAGGGTGCCCAGAAGAAGTAAAAATGCAAGCCAGGGCAGCATCTACCGCCGCACGTGCGGGTGGCGGATGTGATGCGCGTGGCGGTGGGGAGCATGCTCGAGAACATCGCGCTTAGAGGGCGCGTTGTCGGTGCAGAGGTAGAGGTGGATATCGGACGTGATAGCGCATGAGATGGTGTTGACGTCGTCGTTGTAGGCGATGTATGCGCCGGTGCAGCTGGCGGCGTTGGGCGCACAGCTGCGGGTAGGGCAGCTCGCGCTGCCCATATCCAGATACCAGCCGGTGGACTTGAACGGGCACTCTGATGTTCCGCAGTTGACGTTGGACATGTCGCCAAAGACGAGGCCCATGGACGGGTCCTTGGTGTACTCGAGCTGGGAGATGGGGGTGCCGGCGCAAGTGTCGTTGAAGGTCAGCTTGAGGGAAACGCCGCCGACGGAGGGTGTCTTGTAGGCTTCGCTGTAGACGCCACCGGCGTTGATGGTAACCATGGGGCCTTGACCATCGGCAGAAACGGACCAGAGGTTGACGGGCGCGGAGCACTTGTTGTAGACGTAGGCGGCACCACCTGAAGAGGCTGCGACGCCGGATGCGGCGAAGAGCGCGGCGGCTGCGACAGTGAGGAACTGCATGTTGGGTTGTACGTAAAAAGGTGTACGGTTGAAAGTTGGGATATAGAAGCGTGAGACTTGATAGTTGGTATTGGCGTTAGGTTCAAGGATGGAGTGCTGAAGCTAAGAGAGTGAAGCTTGGAGCAAAAAGAGAGTGTATGTCAAGTCCCAGCTTGGAAAGAGTGTAGGGTGCAGAAATGGGGACGGGGGGTGGGAAGATCTTTAAACGGGCGCTCTCGGGCTGACCCAACACGACGGCGGCACACCCTCCAGCAGGCGCCACGCTCAGGAACTGTTCCGAGAGAGGGACGAATCGGCACTACGAGGGCGTGTTGGCACCAGGGGTGGCATCAAGGGAGACGGACTGAGCCAACAGGAGTCGTGAGGTGCCCCGAGGAGCCAATGCGAGTTGACTCGTCCCTGATCCACATCATCGCCGAAGACCGCTCTGGTTCGGCCCCTACAATACCAGAGATCTTGTTAGCTGGCCACATGGCCGGGAGGAAGAATTTTCACCTCTTCCACTCTTCGGCAGATGCTACGCCAGCCCGTCAACGCCAGACCCGTGACGGCAACCTCTCACGCGGGACGCAAAACAATTCCCGCGACACAGAGACTGCAGTGCGCGGCGGACTCTGCCACAGTCGCAGCACCAGAGGCTCGCCATGGCAATGTGCCGCCTGCGAGGCCAGGCCCGCATGTACTCGTCAGCGTGTGGTCTCAGAAATTGGGCTTACGAGTTCCTCTGATTGGCATCGTCTGCATCTCGCGCACCCCAAACCTGCCGGCGGCCTGGCTGTCCGGGCTGGCTGCGGTGTGTGTTGTCACGACTCACTGCTGGCCTGTGGCTGAAGAGAAGCTTGGAACGAGCCCTGGAGGAGTCTGCATGCTGTCAGGCTGGTTCTCCGCGTCGGTCCGTTGGATTCAGGCCGGCGAATAGGGAAGGTCGTGTCGTCGCCGTCGTGCGACAGGCGACAGTTCCGTTCGACGTGCCGAAGCGTCGACGAGTGAGGCCACAAGGCTTCCCGGCGACCCTGTTCCTGCGCCGTGCGGCACGTCTCGGCCATGTGGGAGAGTCCCGTTTGCCGGTGGCCTAGGGCTGCTAGCAGCCAGTGGCAGCGGCCGCGATCCACAAATCACCAGCCGGCGCCGCGAGTGGGAGGCTGGAACTGCTCCTTGCGCTCCAAACGACGCCAGCGAGGGCCAGGGGCAAGGTGCATGGCCCGTCGTACAGTATCCCCCCTGTACGGACTGGACACGACCGTGCGCAAAACAAGGGTTTTTGTATGTAAAATCCCTTGTTCTACGCACGATCGTGTCCAATCCGTACAGGGGGGACACTGTAGCTTGGCACTGGCTCTGCGGCCAACGAGCTGCAGGAACGCTGCCGATTTTGAAACCTTTCTTTTCAGAGTCCTCTGTTCGCGGTGGGGGTGCACGTGGGGCCCAGTGAAAACAGCGCCAACACAGCGAGTCATGCTTGGAGTCGGCCCGTGGGCCCTTCTGCACAGCGTCAGGGTCTAGAGTGTGCAAGTCCTGCAGCTTGCATTGTCCGAGGGGAGCCGTTATGCATTGTGCAAGGCTGTGAAGGCTCTAGAGCACCAGTCACATGCAGCACGTGACCATGATAAAGTCATGCTTGTGTCATGCTGGAACCGAACAGTCACAGCGTCATGATGCACCACACACTTCGACTCCAATTCCCAATTCCGCGAAACGAAGTCCGTAGCCATCGTCTCCTCCTGACCTAGGATACGGTAGTCATCGATTTGCTCCCTATCGGATTTCGAGTTACAAGTCTTTTTCAGGCCTCTAACTACCTGTCACCTGTTGAAAGAGCACCTACTCTGTGGGATACATCGCCAGATCGAGCACGCACAGTGCCTAGTCTAACGTCTACTACAACTTTCATAAAGACACTTTGCTCCTCTCCTCGATCTGTTGGCACTGCCTCCGTCATCTGCGATCACAGACCCTTGCCATTTCCTACAATTACATCGCTCTTCCCAGAAAGCAGTCCCACCTGACTCAACGCCATGAGGCTCTACAACCCCTTCTCAACTCTCCCTTCCTACAACCCCCTGACTCTCCTAAGCGCAGGCGGCTTTACCACTCACCACAACTCCAAGCATGCAGACACCCCGCACCTCTCGGGCGAGGTCGCCGTCATCACAGGCGGCCAATCCGGTATCGGCCGCGAAATTACCGCGCAACTACTACTCCATGGCATCTCCAAAGTATACATCATCGCGCGCAGCGCCGCAAAATACCAAGATGCAATGTCCGAATGGGTGAACAAGAAAGGCCTGAAGCGGAGCGACGTTGAATCAAGAACCGAGTTTATACCTTGCGACCTCAGTAGCGTCAAAGACGTCGCAAGGGCATCGAACGAGCTACTCAGCAAACTCGATCGATTGGATATTCTCCTCAACAATGCTGGTAAGTTTAAAATTATGCTTCTAATGTGAACCGCGGCGGTTGGGGATGTGGACGCGGCTGACGCGTCAGGTACAGCTGTTCCTCCAACCCCGGATTACTCCTTGTCCCCAGATGGAACCGAGACCGTGTTCGCGATCATCCACGTCGGCCACTTTACTCTCACTAACATCCTCCTGCCACTGATTGAGCGGACGGCAGCGACATTCGGCGGTGCGCGGGTTGTTGATACCAACTCGTCGCTTCACATGGCTTGTCAAGAGCTGGATCTGTCGTTACTGACCTCTCCTAAGCCGACGAAATCGCCCGTACTTTTTGATGCTGTTTGGCGCTATGCCCGAGCCAAGCTTGCTGGCATCATGTTCACTCGAGAACTGGCGAAACGACTCCAGAAGAAGGGCGTAACTAATGTATACGTCAATAGCTTCTTCCCGGGAAACATTCCGACTGATGCATTCGATACGTGGAAGCTGTTCTTCGGCAACTTCGTTGGCTCAGCGTTCAAACCAGTATTCAGTATCATGGGTCAGACTGTCGAAGAAGGTGCTGCTACCGCTTTATTCCTTGCCACCAACAGAGACGTCGAATTGAAAGATATCAAGGGCAAGTACTTCGTCCCAATAGCGACAGAAAGCAAGCCCAGCACGCTGGCGGAGAACAAGGATCTTCAGAAGAATCTTTGGTACTGGACCGACCATCAAGTTACTGAAGTGCTTGGGAAGGGATGGCAGGACGTGGGTGAATCAACTGTCAAGCGACCAATAGGGCACGGCTGAGAATCCATGATCAACGGTTTCTCTAGCTTTTCTATCATACAGTCTAGGACACAAGTTTGGGCACGCCGTTTCTCTCATCTCGTCCTAATTTATAATGAGGTGCTGAAGCACCACAAACAGCGGCAAGTAGGCCGGCTGTCAGCGTGTGAAATTTAGCTTCTTATCATTTCAGAGTGCACTGAAACAACTCCAAATCTGGTAAGCAGGTCGTCAGCGCATCGAACGCTGCACGAGGATTGGTTCGCGGAGTATGTTATGCATTCTGTCCTCGTCGGTCCCCAATTTTTTAATCTTCTGATACCCTCTGTTTTCTTAGCCTTTATCTCTTTTATTCCGCACGACCATCAATATCCTTGCTGTTGACGATTACAGATTGGCGAGTTTTCTCTTCTGCAAAAGGAATTAGCATTAGGCCCAAAGCCCTCTTCAAATAATTGTCCCACAACTGAAACTGAAAACTTCAATGCGATAACTTCATCTATATGCTACTCTCTACTACTTCACTAGCAATCCCCAACCACCCCTTTCCCCGCTCTCTCTCCCTCTCCCATCAACCTCAAGAATGCCCAGCAACCGGCTTCGGCACATACAACTCCTCCAAAAACCTCACCTCCTCCTTAGTCAACTCCTTCCCCCTAATCCCACACGTCTCTTCCAACCTCTCCACACTCGCACTTGCCAGCCCCACAATCGGAATCGCCCCCTTCGCCCTCACCCACGCCAACGCCACTTGCGCCATCTTCCACCCCCTTTTCTCCGCCACCTCCTGCACCCTCTTATTAATCGCCACATCCACCTCCGTCACGCCCCCCATCATCTTCGCCATCTCGCTCCTCCCACTCTCCTGCCCCCACGGCTTCGCCAGCAAACCCCCGCTCAGCGCGCCCCACGGGATCAGCCCGATGCCGGTTTCGGCACAGAATTTGTTCATCTCGCGCTCCTCCTCGCGGTAGGCGAGGTTGTAGCGGTTTTGCATGCTGATGAACTTGGTCCAGTTGTGTTTTTCGGCTGTGAACTGGAGGGTGGCGAATTGGTACGCCCACATGCTGGAGGCGCCGATGTAGCGGACTTTTCCGGACTCGACGAGGTCGTGCAGCGCTTTCATGGTTTCAGCGGGCGGCACGGTGGGGTCGTAGCGGTGGATTTGGAGGAGGTCGATGTAGTCTGTTCCTAGTCTTTTCAGAGAAGCATCGACTGCCTTGAAGATGGCGCCGCGGGAGAGGCCTGGGGTGGGGAAGTGAGTATGAGTACAGCGGTTGGAAGGGAGGAGAGGAGAGGGGGTAGCGTACCGCCTTGGTTCACGTAGTCCTTGCTCTTCCCGAGCTGGGCCTCGTAGAACCAGTTGAAGATGCCGGCTTCTTCGGGGACGGTGCCCATGACTTTCGCGAGGATGGTGACTTTCTCACGGGGAATCTCAAACTTCTTGAGCGCCTTTCCGACGATTTCTTCGTTTACGCCACTGGAGTAGACGTTGGCGGTGTCCCAGGTTGTTAGGCCTATGGACTGTGTTAGTTGACCTTGCGTTTTGAGGTTTGTGGATGGTGGATACCTCTGTCGTATGCTGCTTTGAGGAGTTCGAGTCCCTCGGCTTCCTCGATGGTCCATGGCATCCATTCCTTACTTCCGATCGCCATAGTTCCGAGGATGGGGGCCGAGACACGGAGGCCAGAGGCGCCGAGTTGGACATAGTCGACTTTTGTGGCGTCGAGGCTGGCCTGGAGAGAGGCGGGAACGGGTGGTGGAGGCATGTTTGAACTAGAATGATTTTCTAGAGAAAGGAGTGCTTAGAGTTTCGAATGAAGACGAGAGTTTCGAAGCTGGTGGAGTTATGAGATGGTCTCCACATGGAACAAAGTCCTATATATACGCCAGCGATTCCCCATCGTATGGGGTAAGTGGTAACCGTGATTGATGATTCAAGTCACGGATTTAAGAATTGTTGATCTAAATGATCACCGACCGCTTTGAGGAGGCAGTAATTGCGGCTTAGTGGTCGTGGACGGAGACAATGGATATAGAGGCTCGGCTCGAGAAGTATTTCCTAGGAGGGTAGAGCACGTGATACGCTCCAGTTTCGGCTAAATGCGCTAGGCTTGTTTGAGCAATACTCTGCGAGGAACGAATTAGAGCACTACAGACTCGCCGCGCTACCTCTACGGAGGTACGCAAATTCCATTCTGAGGAGTGTTATGCTAGTATCGCTCAAATAGTTTCGTCAGTCATAGTTCGTTATTCTAAGGCATAGTAGCGTTCGAGTTAGATATACAATGTGCGCCTGTCTTGAAGGCATTGTCCAAAGAAGGCCACTGAACTCGTATCACCACAAGAAGTACTCGCAGACTACTTCCACGCTCTATTCCAAGGCTTAGAAGAGATTGGCCTTGGACAGAGCTCAAGAGAGCTGGGACCTTGGCACTATTCATCACTCTTCCAAACTCCTTTAAAGACTCGGCATGCTTCCACTTCATTGGTGCTCTCGAATCTAGACGACTAACCAGGGCGAAGACGCGACGCTATTCCTTGTCAGACTCCCAGTCTCTCATTGGCTACCCGGAATCGTCTCCCCGACTACCCCATGTACGAAACCATAATGGGACTACCATGAAAAGTAGTCGGCCGAACCATACTTCCGACTACTTCGGGCTCGACTCCCTTCGTCTATTCTCTAGAGATGGACGTTCATCATTAATGGACTAACTCCTATCCCCATCCCTTCGACCTGATATAAGAGCCGGTGCCCGCAGTACTCAACCTTCATCCTCACAATCCAAACCTCAACACACTCACAGCAATCCAACTGTCCAAAAATAATTTGCAAAGCTTCACGATCATGAGCTTCTTCAGTTTTGTGCACTCCCAGCTCTTCGTCACCCCCATCTACCCCAGCGGATCTTACACCGGCAGAACGGTCATCATAACTGGCAGCAACACCGGCCTCGGGAAAGAAGCAGCACGCCACTTCACGCGCCTGGGCGCCAGCACCGTTATCCTCGGCGTCCGCAGCGTCGACAAAGGCAATGCCGCCAAGGCCGACATCGAGCAGTCAACCAAGTGCGCCGCATCCGTCGTCCAGGTCTGGCAACTCGACGTGGCCAGCTACGCCTCCGTCCGCTCCTTCGCAGCACGCGTGGCGGGGCTAGAGCGTGTCGACATCTTCCTTGCTAATGCGGGCATCGCTCCGGCGAACTTTGCGTTGGTTGAGGGCACGGAGTCGATGATTACGGTTAATGTGATCGCCACGTTTTTGCTGACGTTCCTGGTGCTGCCGAAGATGAGGGAGACGGCGAAGACGTACGATACGAAGCCTACTCTTTCCATCACAACTTCAGAGGTCCACGCAAAAACCGCGTTCCAGGAGAAAGCAGCCCCGGACGGCAAGATCTTCGAGGCGTTGAATGACGAGGGGAAGTTTGATGCGATGGATCGATATCCGGTGAGTAAGTTGCTGGAGGTGTTTGGGGTTAGGGCGTTTGCGGGGGAGCATAAGGCTGAGGAGCTGGGAGTCACGGTCAACTGTCTGAACCCGGGGTTGTGTCATTCGTAAGTCCTGCTCAAGTCTACTGGGCCCCAACATACGAGCGCGCTGCTGACGAGACATCTGACAGGGAGCTAATGCGTGAAGCCGGCTTGGGCCTCCGAATTATGAAGTCCTTGCTCGGTCGAACAACGGAAGCTGGTAGTAGGACGCTCGTGCATGCAGCCAGCCAGGGGCCGGAAACGCATGGGAAGTACTTGGGGGACTGCAAGATTAAGCCACCGGGTGGGATTGTGTTGAAGCCGGAGGGGAAAATAGCGCAGGAGAGGGTGTGGACGGAGCTGGTAGGGCGGCTGGAGGCGATTGTGCCGGGGGTTACGAAGAGCCTTTAAAGGCAGAGGGGCAGACTATCTTGAAGGACGATGGATGTATTAAGGAGCGAGACAAGCACGAACGCGAGAAGAAGGAGCGTTGAATTCATTTGAGCCTGTGTTGACATCCTTTGGTGCTTCACACTGTCCACGCTAATCCGCTCGCAGTGGCCGAAATGGCGGTTTGGTGCATGGAGTGACAGCGAGACGAACCCAGATGGAGATCACGGTGCGATTGACGAGCAAAGTCCAGGGTTGAGGCTGATCTGTCTGCACCCGTGGCACCGTGCCGTACTGCGGTGTGCACCCGCAGGTCGCCGTTGCCAAGCAAGGCACACGATTTCAGAAAGTCGGGCCTTCTCTGCTGCACCTCTCCCATTTCGATCGCAACGTCACCCGGCCTGTCCACGATCTTCAAGTGCTTTAATTCGACTACATCTGCCTCTCTCAGCTGTCTCCAGCCCAATTGGCCCTGGCGTCTGTCACAGTAGCTTTTCGCGCGCTCCCACAATGCCCTACTCGCATCATAGCCATTCGGGCCAATTCTGCGCCCATGCGAAGGACACGCTGGAAGAGGTCGTGCGGACAGCGATAGCGAGCGGGTTCCGGACGTATGCGTTGACGGAGCATATGCATCGCGAGAAGGAGGACTTCTACCCTGAGGAAGTGCGCACGGTGCTTGTCACATGCGGCACAAGAGGCACAGCTAACGTCTGGCAATAGCAGGAAGCATCCTACACCGAGGAAGGCCTTGTTCAGTTGGCCGACGCGTTTTACGCCGAAGCTGTGCGACTTAGGGAGATGTATGCCGGACAAATCGATCTGCCCATTGCCTTTGAGACGGAATGGATACGGCCGTCGACTCTCGGACTCATACGGTCGCTCGTCGCAAAGCACCCCTACGACTTCCTCATTGGCTCTGTTCATCATGTCCACACGATACCGATTGACTTCGACAAGCACACATACCAGAGCGCTCGCGAAAAAGCAGGAGGCACAGATGAACGACTTTTTGAAGATTACTTCGATTCGCAGTACGAAATGCTCCAAGCTCTCCAGCCCGCAATCGTGGGGCACTTCGACGTGATAAGACTGATGAGCGACGAGCCCAACACTGGGTTTCAGAAGTTCAAGGGCGTCTGGACAAAGGCATTGCGCAATCTGGAGTACATCATATCGTACGATGGTGTGTTGGAACTGAACTCTGCTGCGCTCCGGAAGGGCCTGGACGAGCCATATCCATGTCTCGAGGTCTGTGAGGTAAGTCGTACTCTGTAGCCCGGCATTGAACTGTTTGCCACTCACGTAATCCAGACATTTCGTCGCATGGGGGGCCGTTTCAGCATGTCCGACGACAGTCACGGCATCGAACAAATCGGCACAAATTACCGCCGCCTGCTACACTTCATAGAGAAAGCCAGCATACCCAATATTTACATCGCCGACTGCAACTCCCAAAGCGGAGCAGATCGGCGATCTCCCACTCCTCGATTCTCCAGCGTGAGCATCTCGCAGCTCAAGAATCATGCGTTTTGGGCAGCAAATCCTTGAGAAGCCGCGAGCCCCGACGGTGCTAATGCAAGCACTGTGCAAGGCTCTCTCGACCGTCGCGCACCACTAAGACGCGTGACGCAAGGGTAAAGCAGTCACGACGGACAGAAACACTGGGTCCGGCGACAAACGCGCGAAGTACAAAAAATAAAAAAGATCAAAGTCGTATTCCTGAGGGCAAGGTTACATATTCTGCGATTCGCCCAAGACATTTCACGCTGCAGCTTCCAGAAGTAGCCTGGCATGGGTCTCTCAGATTTGAAAAATGGGTCAACCCTCAACCGCTGCAAGCGCAGAAAAGGGACCAGTACGAGCGGTTGGCTGGCACCGGCGGGACTGTCGCAGGACCCAGGCCAAGGGTTCGGGGAGCCCAAGAGCAAAGCACGGATAGGATCACGATCGGAGCTCGCTGTGCGTGGGCAGGCTTGGGGTGGGATGGAGTGGCATGATTGCTTTGTAGGGGCTTGGGCTGCATGGCCGTCATAGCGAGACACGTGTGACGGAAAGCCAGGAACGTGCGCTAGTCTCGAGGACAAGGGTGACCTGCGGGGCACTCTCGACGTCGAGCCGCAGTCCGTACCCCTCCAAAGCAGACATTGGGATAGTTGTAGGCCATAGCGCTGGTGTTCACCGATGTACAGCGAGCAGACTCGGGTAGAGTGGCTCGATGCATTCTCCGAGCGCTTCAAAACCTGGACAGGTGTGCAGTAGCCGATAAGCGGAAGCAAGAAGCGGCATCCGTCAGTGGGATGATTGGGCGTGGTGGAGACAGTCCCCCCAGGCTGCAGGAGGAGGCCATTGACACTCGGGGACATGTCGTACTTCGCACCCCGGCTTCGTAGACTTGCGATATCCGTGCCGACACGGCTCTTGGCAGCCTTCCAGACAGCCTGTTGCGAACGTCTTCCTCGAGCGTGTCCCAGCTGACGTGCGATTTAAGTTCGGGCTCGCATGTCCATTATCAGCATGTCGGCACGTCGTCGCTGTCACTGGATCGTGAGTTGTGCAGCTCGGCGCGTATGGCCACCGGCAGCAGGGGCCCGAGGGCGATCGGGACGTGTCTTCTTGTCGATCTGGTCTGGACGCGTCGGCGTGCTGTGGGATGCGGTATCGTGGTCTGAGGTTGTGGATGTACGAAGTGTTGCTGCCTCGCCTAAGATCACGTGCGGTGGTACCTGTGACTTCAGTGACAGCGAACAAGCTAGCCGATTGACTACACCCAACGACATCGGTCGCGTCCACCAGATTGCTGCCAGAAGTGACAGCGCCGTGGGGGCACGACAGAAAACAGCAGGAGCATCGTTTCCCCAGTGCTGGCCTCCGGAGCAGCATCCGACAGTGGAGAATCTATCTGAGATGGACTGGCCGGTCTAGAGTAGAGACCTCGTACAAAGGTAGTCCATACCCTGTGGCCCCACCATGCTCACCGACGTCTCTCCAGCCCGTCCCCGCCGTCGTCACCACGGCGGAGCCCAGCCGACGCGGGGTGGGATGGAGCACGATGGCGGTTCGGTCGGCTGCGGTTTCGGTCGGCTACGGGAGCAAAGCAAGCAAGCAAGCAAGCGCAGCAGTCGTGCACACGGCTGGCGCTGCGATCGGGACGCGGGTGCTGCGATCCTATTCGGCTTGTCTGAGATCTAATCAGCTGTAGCCCGAGTGGTCTGTCGAATGGCATCCCTGAGGCGCCGCGACGAAGGAGCAGAGTTGGGGCTATCGGCGTCTGTCTAACGGTGTCGAGGATCCGGAGCAGCCATCTCGCAGCCCTCAGCCCTCTTCTGTCGTGCCATGCGAGGGGCTACCGGCCGATGCTGCACCTTCGCCCACGTAAAGGGCCCTGCCGATGCCCGCTAGCATACTGGATTCTCACCACTCACGGTGCAGACATGACAGAGCCGCGAGTGCTGCTCAGCGGTGCTCAGAGGGGTGGTGGAGGGCGGAAACGCGGTATTGCTTTAGACCCTTCGTTTTTCTACGCCTTAAAGCTAGACCATCCCCCCGAGCGCTCCGTCTGATCTCGCGCCACCGCAATTGTCCTCTTGCTGCCTTCATATTCTTGTCCAGCTGCGAATTCGCTTGTCAATTGTCGATCCGTAATACCCAATTGAGCCAAGGCCCACCCCACCCCCATATCAAGCACCCCACCCTTCTCCTAACCTCCAAAACTACCACCATGGGAGTCGAGAAAGTCATTCTCAGCGCGGGCAACGGCGTCCACTTCCCCTCCAAGGGTGACAAAGTCACAATGGAGTACACGGGCTGGATTTACGACCCCTCCGTCCCCAACAACAAGGGCAAGCAGTACGTCTCCCAAAAGGTTTTTGAAAAGTAAAACACCTCGGTCTACCCCGATGCTCGAAAGACTCTGCATGGCCAGATCAGACCGCTAACGGCATGTTCCAGATTCGACTCATCAGAGGGCCGGGGAGATCTCGTCACCTCAATTGGCGAGGGCAGGGTCATCAGGGGTAGGCTCTGCGTTCGGACTCTAGAAACCGTTCACTGACCTGCAGTGCGTGCTGCACAGGCTGGGATGAGGGCATCCTAGGCAACGGGAGCAGCGCAGCTATGTCGCTAGGCGAGAAGGCGACTCTGACTATGACTGCGTACGTAAAATCAACCCCCGGATGATCTGATAATGGACTAATGAGAGCTGCAGGGACTATGGGTATGGCCCGCGGTAAGCAAACGCTTTTCTTCAAAATCAAGAAAAAAACCAGAATGGCGACATCACGCATCAGGAGGAGAGATATGATCGCAGATCTCCAGGCCCAACACTACGGTCGACAAACAGCAACCACCCCTTCCACCGACTGGTCGCGGCCTCGCAGATCCGCGGAACCCCAGCCGGGAAGATTATTCATTCCGCCTCTTTTTCTCCCAATCGCGGCGTATTGCGTTGCCAAGGCTTTGTGCAAAACACCAGCTGACCAAGGTTGTTCTAAAGCGGCTTCCCCGGCCATATCCCGCCAAATGCGAGTCTGGTGTTGTAGGTGCCCAACTTCATCCTTTCTCAAATGCCGCGCCCCTCTCACCAATCGCGAGCCCCAACCCAACACCTCCATTTCGTCATTCTCGAGTCAAACGAGCTCATATGACTCGCTCACCGACTCCGTATCGCGTCGATTAATCCCGCATCTACCCGTCTCGCTAACGACCATCCAGCGACGTCGAACTCAAAGCCATCAACGGAAAGACCGCCTGACACGACACGACCTACCACTATCCACCCATCCGAGGCGCCTTGCTGCCTTACGCCTTACGAGCGCAATCTGGGGTACATAACGCACGTCAGACTGCCCTGCAACGCCCGACATATGCGCACCTGCGGGGTTTGGGCCGGCCGCTTTTGAGGCCCAACCTGCTTTTGGACCCTGTGCCAACCTTTCCAACGACACAAAAAAAAGTTAATCATATAATTCTAATCTCATCTAATTTGAGGGGGCCCGGGGAGGGTTCTGGCAGGAGCTTGTTTCATGATTCTAGCTTGGAGTTGCTTCCTTTTTCCCGGTGTTTGGACTCGTTATATTCCCCCTTGGCCGACTTTAGATGAGTCTTCTTTTTCTTCTTTTTTGGATTAGATGAGGGTCTGCTCCTTATTTCGAGATTTCACCGCCTTTTCTTCGGCCTTGGCCTGGCTTTCGGGAGCTTGACGCGTGGCGAAAGAGAGGTGGTCAGAGTTAATACATGCACGGAGTATGGATGGACGAACGGAAGGCTAGAGTTTTGTCTGAGGTTTTCCTTGATTTCCTCAAGCCGCTCAGAGTCACGCTCGCTGGAAGGCGGCCTATAGAGTATATTTTCAGGCCTCCATACCGCGGAGATCTCTACACTAATGAAACCGGTATTGTCCTCACTCACATCAACAGCCAGCCGCTTTTACTACACTTGAACTAGTATTAGCACAAAACGGCATAAGGAGGAGTTAAATATCGGGACTTTGATTTTGCGCGATTTGGAACCCCACAACTTGGTTGTTCATCCTTGACACCATCACATTCTCACTCAGCGCCATAGCGCGAGGAGCTGCTGACGACCACTTGTCTCTAACACCCCCCATTTTTGACGACCAGCTCCTTTCCTTCCTTTTTTTTACCACCTAACTCGTACAACTGATACTCCCCCACGCTCCCCATTTCACCACTATCTCGCACAACATGGCCTCCGCGGAAGTCTCACCATCCCACTATCCCACCATACCCTCTATCTAGCCTCAAAGTCTGCTCCCACAGCACTACTTCCTCACGTCTTAGTAACCACCAAGCTCGCCAAGCTCAGCTAAGACGGGAATCTACACTAGATACCCACCCGTCCGTACCGTAGCGCAAGCGCAAGCTTTGTACTAACTACCCGAGCCGCCCGCACGCCGCGTTCCGTGGCCATAAGCGGCGTCCCGATGCCGATGCCCGCTCCCGATGCCCGCTCCCGCTCTCACTAAGCACGGCTACCTACCTAGCTCTGATCTGCCTCTTGTCTCATAGGAAAGCCGTCCGGATATCTCCGCTCCCTGCTCCTCTACCAGACCCAAAAGGGACCAGTATGCGAACGTGTGGTGGGAATGGGTAGCATGTGACGGGACGGGGACGGGGTGGGAAGAAGGAAGGAACTGGGTGGGAAACCAGGAAGAGACGGCACGGCTGATGCGGGCGAACGCTTTGGGGGTACAAGGCGTCTGTGGGCGTGTTGGAAGAGGGATAGGGCGGACAGGAAAGGGGATGGGGTGCTGGAGCACGCCATGGACTCGGGACCCGAGGGGGTGGGTTGGGGATGAGGGGGGGAGGGGATGGGGAAGGGATCGGCGAGGCACGTGGGAAAGGGGTGAGGGGGGATTGGGGGGATCGGTGAGGGGATTAGGTTAGTGGGTTCGTGCATGGGGTTGGGGAAGAAGCATGTATTTTAGGTACACACAGCTTTGTAAACACCACATGCATGTTCCTAATATATATGTGCACAATGTACCAAGAAAGCTCCACAATACAAGGGGGTCGCCTGAGCGGGCCATCCGCCCTCCCTGCAACTTTTGGTGGCGTTATAGTAATCATCTACAAAAAGAGTATGGATACGACTACAATGCCACCAAAAGTTGCAGGGAGGGCGGTTGGCCCGCTCAGGCGACCCACAACCGACAAACGAGCAACCTGCACCACCACCCTTGCGCGGCCGAGGCGGCTTCTGCCACATCTCTATTCCCGTCTGCCTGTATTCATCTCATGCGCGTGTCTCAACGGCTTTTTCTTAAGATCAAATTCTATGAGCAAGGGTTGGATGGAAGGTATTGGAGAATGAGAGATGAATGAATGAATCCCTTCGTAAGTCAGCTGCTAGCGTCGGCTCGTGCGCATTAGTTAGCCGTAGGCCTGATGCGACTTGTAGCACCAAGCCTCTCGGTGTCCGAGGGTCCAACACCAAATGCTGCTCGTAAAGCTGTGCTTGAAACATGGCAAAACTTCAAAAAATCATACAGAGCTCAATTTTAATGCGATTAAGGGCGGAGTAAGCGCAAACTAAGAGGAGAGACTAGGGCTTCCTCTTCCGCAAACCGGCTGACAGCTTGAAAAAGTGAATATATAGTGTTCTATAGGTTTGTGGTGTGCATAATTATGCATTCAACGTCGGCAGGTCGGAGGTCTTTGATTTTGTAGGGGGGCCCTGCTAAGCGGCGACGCCGGCTACACGCTACCGCAAGCCAAACGCCAAAACTGTTGACTCCCAGAGGGATAGCGCAGATATCTACCCATATAATCCTACTCAACTCGGCGGGTAAAACCCCGGTTTTACCATTAGAATCTGGCAAAAGGCAGATGGATCGCTTAATGATATGGCTGACGTGCTTCCGTTCTCTTGCAGGGCCCGGAGGAAAAGGAGCATTAATAATATCCGTTCGCGACGGGATGAGTGCGGGAGCGGGTATGCGACGGTACGGCACGCGTCTGTGACTCCGGTCGGGGCTGAGAGGTGGGCCGATGGTGGAGAAAGGGTCCAGTGCGATCGGTGTTGGTGTGCTGCCGATCGGTGAACGCGAACCCTGTGGCAATGTGGATGCAGGAGAAGTGGCGAGAGAATCGTGTCAGGGTCGGATGATGGTTTGGGGGTTGTAGCGAAGGGAGTTGGGATTGACGGTGGATGAAGAGTTAGTAGTATTGGTTAGAGGGGTTTGGTTGAAAGTGCGTCATTGGCCAACACCGTGTCGAGTTGTCCTCACCGGAAATATTGGATGCGGCTCTTTCGGGGAATCTGTAAACAGGAGGCTGCTAAGGTGTAGGTGATGATGGAGAGCGCTGAAGCTGCTTTTTTTCTAGTGGTGATGGGTATAGGGAAGGTGTAGCCTTTATTTTGGAATAATGCCTGCGCCATCGACTGGGAACCTACTACGAAATAGCTACTGACTCTAGTTGAACCTGTTTCCCGGTATTACCCTCCCCGCTGACCAAAAACCATAATACACCACTGGCAAAGAAATCGATGCCACAAGGCAAATAAAAGCAGTCGAAGGTAAAACAATCGAAACCGTCACGAACGCAAGCGCTAGTTCATTGAATGTGTAAGTGCAACTTCGAAGCAACAGAGAACATAGCAAACGCAGTAACCCAATAGGTGAGGCTACGTCTCACGAAGCGACCGTACCATATCGTCCCTCGTATGCAACCGATGACGAATACAATGATGAACGGGTTTGATGGTAACTAGGGCAGAGGTTTCATGGTTTGGATCTATAATTCGCGTTACTGATGGCGGTGACGGATGATAAATAGTGGCAAGGAAGTACAGCAGTAAAGAAAAGCCTCCATGAGGTCGGTCCATTGTTTCCAGGACATCAACGCTTTTAAAATTAGACGTTTCTCCTCAGCTATCAAAAAATCCCTTTAATCTTGGATGAGCTAAGAATAGGATAATAATAGCCCACAAGCTCGGGAGTAGAGGTCCTTGTGGCCGCACAGGTGGGTTGTCCATAACTTGCGTTAGCGGTAGGTGCGCGGATGGCCACGTACAGAGGCCAACGATATTGAGAACTCCGACGATATGGAGATTTATAGTGATGTGCCTCAGCCAGCCTTGTATGAAGTAAGTTGAATCGATCATAAGGTTGTGCTGTTATTTACGGGGCTATACGTATAGCTACGTAACAAGGAGTGTAAAGTAGTGAGTATCAGGGAGTATATTGCGTAGGGAGTACGTAGAAGTAAGGGGAAAGGAAGTGTTTGTAGATACTTAGAAAGAAGAAACCAGTGTTGATGTCGTAGATGGAGGAACTCATGACGATGAGGCCGAAATGAGGCTGACAGTACGCGCCGGCAGCCACGTCGTCGGCCGAAGGGTTGTCGCCCTATCGTGGGCTCGGCAAGTTTGTGAGTTCGTGGCTCTCCATCTCAGGGAGGACTTAGAGCCGCTGAATATGATCGAAACACCCCTTGGGTTTTTTGCGATAAGAACAGCAGGAGTTACTCGCTACATATCGGCTTTCGTTTCGTGAGTCGTAGCCTGCCCTGACACTGCGCACCGCTCGTCGCTCGATGCTCATTCGTAGACCACGCATACCATATGCATATGCATGTTGACGAGGCAAAACGGCGCGTAGCGGCATGCGGGTAGCATCCTGTCAAAGTGCAATCAATACATCTCTTCTCAGCCCTTTCTATTCGAAACTTTGCTCATTATGTTCCGCGCTCGCAGTATGACGACTGATAGCCAATCGTCGATGAAACCGCGCAATCATCGCAAACTTATGCTGTGCCACCACTTCCTCATAGATTTGGCTAGAGGCTGAATCTCAAGGCAGAGAACAGGAGGCTTGATTAAGAATGAACCAGCTGTACTGTCACCAGTGACAGTACCTTCTTATATCTACATTTGTAATTTTGCCAGCTGCTTTGACTGGACCAGAAAGCCGAGGCATGTACCGCACTCTGGGTTTCGACCTCATGAAGCTCTGGATTGCTTCGTGTGCACTTCAACTCACATCAGTACCGGCATCACTACCACAGACCTGCTACCGCCTCGACAGCTCACCTTATCCCGACGATCGCGTCCCTTACCTCAACGGCAGCATCCCGCGATGGGTCTCGTGCAACCCGGACCAGGCAATCAGCCACTGCTGCCAGGCCTTCGACTTGTGTCTGGACAACGGGCTCTGCCGAGGGTTCCAAGCCGGCGGCGACCAGGTGCTCGAGCTGGAGGGCTGCACCGACGCGGCCTGGCGTCCCCCGTGTCCCCAGTACTTCGCTGACAGCCGGTACGGCACCCTCGGTGCCGATGTTAGAGTGCTCATCTGGGCGTGTAGCTACGACAGCGACGGCGAGTACTGCGTCGGGTCCACGGATCCGGGCGGCGTCAGCATCTGGGATGCGTCGTGCTGTGCCGATGCCAGCAAGCGCATCAGGACGATCCCGCCGTTCAAAAGCATGCACATGGCTGGAGATGTGACGAAGAGAATCGAGATGTGGCAGGGCAGTCGTGCAAATACCGTCAGCAACGGGGACAACAGCAGCAGTGGCAGTAGCAATGACTGGGGAATGTCGAATAAAATTGCGTTTGGGGCCGGGATTGTGGCGGTAGCTGGTGTCTTGGTAGCGATCTGTCAGTGGCAGTTCCCCAGCATGCGGATGAGACGGCGAAAGGTTGACGAGGAACAGGCTACTGCCGGCGGGGGAACAGGTGTGGCCGGTTCGACGGCGAGGTTGGGAGATAGGGACTGTGATGTGGAGGTACAGGGAGGCGAGGAAGCGCCATACAGAGACTCGCCTTATAAGTTGTACTTGGATACGACTACGCACCCAGTTGAGGCTGAAGATGGATGGAGAGAGCAATAAGTCCTGGCCCAGCTCTGGGAGATGAATATTGTCTCATGGCCAGCCGCGGGATCGAATTCGACTAGAACTATGCCATGGCCGTAGAGCGGAAGGATCAGCGAGTAAGATAACCCAGACTTAATGGTGCGTGAATAGACATTGTATTGCGTTATGTAGGGCATTACTGATGACAGATGAGGTTCCTATTGGAGCATTGGTTGAAGCGAGGAGTAAGAGCTGGAGGGGTATTTTGGTGACGATGAATTAAAGGTCGCTTCTTGAATGTTTTCACTGATGTGGGACCAGCCCCCTCTCAGCGTAGCTCGTAGATGAAACATACCCCCTAGTGAGCGACAATAGGCCATCAGACCCAAGCGAAAGGGCGCTTATGTAGTGTGATCATGTCCGCACCTCCTCAACTATCAGTGCGAATTGACGCACGTTGACGGTAGTGGACGGCTCATTGACCACACTCTAGCACCGGCCACAGCTACGCTTCGTTACGGCGACAATTTTGTCGAGCGTCATCGCATCGTTTCGCACCTCCTGCATTCGGCTAGTGATCACCCGCTGACCACTGATCAGAAGCACTAAAGCGTACAGAGGTAACATCTCCAACTACAACTTTTCTTCGCGACTTTTATCACCCTTCGATATTTCCTCCAACGACACATCGCCCTAATCACGAGCCTTGGATCTTAGGTCCAACATGGCTAGCCGTCAGAGCGTCGAAGCTATCGAATTGCGCAGTATTCAGCCTTACAATAGCATTGAAGACGAGGCTCAAAACGAGTCGCAGGACTCCATCTCCCCAGCGCCTGAAATGGAGTACCCAAGCGGCATCAAGTTCGTCCTCATTACCGTTGGCCTTATGCTGAGTATCTTCCTCTCCGCCCTCGACACAACCATCATTGCGACCGCCATCCCCAGCATCACCGACGAGTTCGGCAGCATCGGCAACATTGCCTGGTACGGCAGCGCCTACATCATCACAAACACAGCCTTTCAGTCCTCGTGGGGAAAGGGGTACACTTATTTCCCTCTCAAGTACACCTTTTTACTAGCAATCGCAATCTTCGAGGTTGGAAACATCATCTGCGCTCTCGCCCCTAATAGCTCTACATTGATTCTTGGTCGCGTGGTTGCTGGAATCGGTGGAGGGGGGATCATGACTGGTGCGTTCATCATCATTGCGCTGACGGTGAAGCCAGACAACAGAGCAGCCTACATGGGTGTTCTAGGCGTCACGTTTGGCGTGTCGAGTGTAGTGGGCCCGTTGATGGGCGGTTTGCTCACCGATGGTCCTGGGTGGAGATGGTGCTTCTGTGCGTCTATAAAACTTTCCTTCTCCCTTTCGAATACAGACTGATATTGTTGCACCCCAAGGGATTAGCCTTCCGCTTGGGTTCTCCGCAGCCGCAACCATGTTCTTCTTCACGCCCCCAATCCCTCCTAGAGAAGCTTCGCTGCGGGAAAGAATCGTTCAAATCGACCTCCTCGGCAGCGTCCTCGTCACCGGCGCGCTCGCCTGCTTCGTCCTCTGCATGCACTGGTCCGGAATCTACCATTGGTCCAGTCCCCGCGCCATCCTCACCATGATCTCCTCCATCATTCTCACGATCGCCTTCGTCTTGAACGAATGGTTCATGGGCCCCAAAGCAATGATCCAACACCACCTCCTCAAAAACGCCCGTGTCCTCCCCAACCTCATATACATCTTCTTCCTCGCGGGCGTCTACTTCCCCCTCCTCTACACCCTCCCCGTGCAACTCCAGTCCGTGCACAACGAATCCGCCTCCCAGAGCGGCGTCCGCCTCATCCCCCTCGTCCTCGGCATTTCAATCTTCACCATGATCTCCAACGGCCTGCTCACCTGGTGGCGCCACTACGCGCTCTTCCTCGCCGCCGGCGCCATCCTCGGCACCGCCGGCCTGGCTAAAATCCACTCGCTGGGCGCCGACGCCACCACCGGCGACTGGATCCGCTACGAAGTCCTCGCCGCCGTTGGCGTCGGGCTCGCGCTGCAGATCCCCATGATCGCCAACCAGACCGTCGTGGCCGCTGCCGACGTCCCCGCCGTCACGTCGCTGACGCTCTTCGTCGAGAACGTCGGGACCGCGTTGTTTGTGGCCGCGGGCGAGGCGGCGTTCGCGCAGGGCTTGATGGCGAGTATTGCGCGGAATGTGCCGTCGGTGGCGCCGCAGAAGGTGCTCGATGTCGGCGCGACGCAGATTCGAAGTGTATTCTACGGGAGCGAGTTGCAAGGGGTGTTGGGGAGTTATCTGGATGGGTGCAAGATCAGTCATATTATTGGGGTTGCGTGTGGGGCGGCGGCGTGTGTGGTTTCGTTTGGGAGCGTGGGATCGGCGGGGATTAGGGGGATTAGGATGAGGTTGAAGAAGGTGCATGCGCCTTGAGCGGAATGGCAGACCGACCTCTGAGGCGTGAGGTTGAGAGAGTAGCCGGGCGCGAAACCGAGGTTGATATTGTAAGTGTTGGGAGATTATCGTCAGCGTATTGAACTCTCCATAGGAATCGGGTTTGGGAGTCTCTGGTACACGTTATATCCTTTGAGGGGCAAGTCGAATGAGCGATCTTTCTCGGCCGTGTTGCTTTGTGAGACACCAGTTTCTACCAGCCTTCTCAGCGTTCCACGCACGTTACATCTTCTTTCAATCGGAACTCCAATGAAGCATCACACACATTTGTTTCCATAAGGTATGAATCACCGGTAAAATGGTACGAAGCGATCAACACATCTAGTTCATCCATGGTATTGTCTTGAGACGACACAAACTTTTGTAGGTTGTCGACTACAGTTTGAAGGTGTCAGCCAAACCTCAGCCTTGCGTCGGCGCTTGCAACCCCTTCGGAAACATACGATTCTCATCTGCAGGCAGACTTCGGCCTAATGTCATCATATCCGCTCTACCCTCAGACTTGAGCTTGATCTCGTCATAACCACTCTGCACGCAGACTTCAGCCTTCCTAGTAAGCAGGTTGACCACTAGCCGAATGCAGGAGGTGCGAAGCGATACGATGAAGCTCGGGAATATTGTCGCTGTAACAACACAGTACAAAGGTATCTCGGTGCTTGAAAGTGGTCAGCTTGGCGGTCTCTTTGATTCAACATGTGTCAATTCGCATTCATGATTGAAGAGATGAGCGGACATTATGACGATAGATAAAACGCCCTTTCGCTTGTGTCTGATGGCCTGTTGTCGCTAGTGGGTTATGTTCCATGTAGGAGCTACGCCGAGAGGAGGCTAGTAGACCTGAAGTTGGTGTGGAGTCGTCTAGTCCCGCACGTTTGACCGAACAATCTTGGTGCAAGGCAATATCAACGTCGTTCGAACCCTGCTTTCCTCCTCGCAGCATCCACACCAGGGAAAACAGTCAAGAAGCGACTGTCTTGCTCACCGCTCCAAGGGGTGCTCTACCAAGAACTTCATCAATCATGTCTTCGATGCCATGAAAAGGTATCTGTACGGTAAGAGTTATCGAACGCTGCCGGAGTTCTTCAAGAAGTGGCTCAAAGTCTGGCCCAAATCCTTGCTGAACTAGCAGGATTGGTTTTCTCCTCAGAAATCTGTTACAGAGAGTCGGAAGTGTACATAAATGCCTCCCGATTACTTGAGCAAGAGTAGTGTATAAAGCGAGTTGAGAGGTCCATAGAAATCAACATCAGTACGTAATGGGTGTATAAATGTATGTGCTCGTATCCTGGCGCAAACCCAACAGTGCGGTACGCTCGTAAGCGGCTGGCTGACCTCGCAGCGCATCTTCTAGGTGACAATCAGTCTTAGACATGAATACTTCCAGATTGGTTCGGAAAGGTCGTGCTCCATGTCTTTTCGTCTGGTAGGCGTCCTGGAAGAGTCACTGAGCATTCGACGCCACTGATCCTATGCAGTGGCGGGCTAGGGAGTATCTCTAGCAGACCTCGAGATGGAATCCTGCTCGATGTCTCAAAATAGAGGAGTTCCTCTCTTCTGAATCAAGTCCGAAGCCGTCAATTCCGGTCCGTTCAGCTCCATGGCTTCGCAAGAACGCTGTGCGTCGTTTTAGATCTTCCACAAAGACCTCCTCGGGACTGAGACCGCAGGCTTTGAGTACTTCGGACCACTGACGTTCGACCCCTCGGGCCTGCGCGAAAACCGTCGGTGTGAGTAGCGGTCCAAATTTGGACACCCATTCGATTCCATCAGCCTCATGGGCTTGGTTGATCGTATACCACTTGACACGGAACACATCAGCTCCAGCGCGGATCAGAGAAATGGCAGTCTCGTTGCTCCGCTTTTCCCACTCTTCAACCCTTACTTTTCTCGACGCTGTCAGTCTGATACTCCTGAGCGCTAGTAGAAGGGGAGCTGAGCACTCGCTATCGTCGCAGGAATATAAATCATTGTTGGGATCGAGGCCGCATGCCAGAAGTATTTCCACACAGGACACATCTGGCCACCAAAGGCAGCCCCAGTCGTACCTCGTACTATAAGCGTGCTGGAGGGTGTCCACGTCACGGCAACGGAGTACCTTCGCCCATTCTTGGAGCTCCATGTACGGAAGATTAGAAGCTTGCACACGGTCACTGACAGCGTGCTTTATATCGAATTTACAATCCTCGGGATCGCAGCCGGCCGATTCGAGAGCTTGAACGATGTGGGACGCTTGGTCTACAGCTCCAGGAAGCCAGTACTCCCTCATGCCGAGAAGTCGTTGGGAGAATACGCGGATAAAGCGGAAGTGGGGTGTCTCTCCGTAACTACTGAACATTAGGATATTGAGAACCTCTCTACAGGAGAAAAGTGGTCGGCTTACACTGTGACTCTATTAGGGTCTGCGCCTTGTTGTAGCAAGAATGTAAGGCTCTCGATGGTAAAGCTACTAGCGGCGATCCGTTACATTGATGAGTTGGTGTTATCCCTGAAAAAATTATCGTGAGTGGATAAGACGGTAGATATTTAACATACGTGCAAGAGGGTATAACCGCCATCGTCCTGATCGTGTGGGCTCGCAAGGCCATTTGAAAAAAGGTGTGACAAGAATGAAACATCTCCATTTTTGACAGCGTTCCACACAGGCGCATCGTCCGCGATGATAGGGTATGTAACGACTACCGGGCATATTTGGTAGTAACCTAGGTTGTTTGGCTCCGTGCTATAGCGCAAAGAGACGCTACGCCGCAGAAGAAACCAAGACGGCCAGAGATGAACAGTGATGTCGTATGTGCGAGTCATTGTCGCACTGTATTTCGCCCTGTCAAAGCTTGTGCGGATCTCGATACGAAGATTGCCAAATAAAGAAGTCGCTCGGAAAGACCATATTATCGGGGAGCTTTTGGGTCGGAGCCGTCGAGGGACTCGAGACACTTGCACCAAGTGGCGCGCTGAACTGGTTTGTATTTTCTCGTCAGTCGAAAGCTTAAAAAAATCCAAAAGGCCTATTTCTCGATTCGTGCTTGTAGTCTCCCTATTGTGCTTTGACTGTGGCGACTCATCATGAGGCCTAGGCTCCGTTTCCCTAGACGTCATGTTGTACGACAATGCCGCGGCGGATTTCTCGATGACTTCTTTGACCTCTTGGAGAAGAAGCTCATTCCAGGATTGGGCGTTCGACAAGCTTCGCTCCACTACAGGCGTCAGCACTCTTTTCAGCTCATATCTAAGGACTCGTGCCAAGATTTCCTCGGAACAGTGCACTGATGAGGCCGTTGTGAGTCTGGAAGGGGATGCTGGTATCTGCGAAACGAACGCCGCAAGTTCGTCTAATTTTGTCTCAATGTTGGTCTCAGCTTCTCTTACGGTGTTTTTGACATCTCCCATACTCTGTTGGTTTTCAAGGAGGGCGGAGGTACTGAGAGTCACGTGCCTTTCAGTCGAGTTGATAGTACCTTGCACTGCTCGAAATGAGGTCGATTGAATTTCTAGTTTATCATGAAGTTGTCCAAGAGAGCTTTCAGATGTTTGCTCGTGTTTTGAAGCTCGAATTGGCTTTTCCTGATACTTCATAAGCTAATTATCGTGGGTAGCGGCGTAGTTCTACCTCTAAGAGCGAGTAGACTCACAGGATCAGAATTTCTAGATGCATCACCAAAGTTACCTTCCGAATCTCCAGTGCTTTGAGATGCATGTCAATGGTCCGCTTCTTGTGAAGAACCCATTTGGTTTTGGCCGAGAGACTTAAAACGTTGCTGGGGTAGTCGTAATCTACCTTCCAAGTACATCTCTCTTCTGTTCCCTAAGCTGCTTTGGCCGCCTGTGATGTTCTGGACTGGAAATCTCCAAGCGAGTCAAGACTGATGATGGCTAATTCTTTGTGAGCTCTAAAGCCTAGCCTTGCAGGTCGCGGAATAAGGGTTGTGGCAAAGATTTATCATTCAACGGGCTGAACATGTTTCCAGGAGATAAGACTGAGCCCACTGAGGATTCTGGGTTGACGTGGGAGCGCCTGGGTGCTGCCAAAGACTCGACACGCAATACTGCATTGGGGTGCAGGGGGTCTGGGGACCCGATGGGTGCGGTGTGGCCTGTTGATGGCCTTACAGTCAGATATCGTGCAGTTGGGCGCCGTAACGCGGTATCGGCCAAGCGATGTAATGTTAATCCTCGTCGTATCCGGGGCTTTTCCCCAGCGGTGTGATGGCGGAGAGGAGGCTGGCACGTTGGGTATGTTCCAAGAATTGAGATGGCGGAGAGCCGCCGCACGGGCCGCATTGGGCGCGAGCTGCAGCGTCGACTCGGCGCGCGATGGGAGAGCCCTCAGTCTACGCAGCGCACTCAGTCTCCGCAGCGCACTCAATTGGCACCAATGCGGCTGTAAACAGCGAGGCCTGCATCTCTCTGCGTCCTCCGTCGCCCACTGCGTCTCTCCAGCGCTGCCGCAGTCGCCGCGCGGCACCATCCTCGATCGTCCCGTCTCCCAACCTCCTCGACACTCCCGTCATCACCGCGATAGCCCCCCCAATTTCTGCCCACCCACAACACCACAGCCCCCAGCCGGCGCCTGTCCAGACCACAGCTCAATCTCCGGCCGCTTCCACCGAGCACATATAACCTCGTCCACTCTCCAACCTCCCGCACCCGCTCTCCTCTCTTCGACATGTTCTTCAAACGCCGCAACTCCCGCTCCCGCGCCAACAGCTACATCGACCAAGACCAGGACCAGTCGCCGCCGCGCTCAAAGGACAACAGCAACTACGACAGCTACGACAAGTACGACAGTCGTCCGGACTCGCAGCATAACCAGCAGACCAACACTAGAGACATTGCCTCGCCGCCCGAGAAGGACATGTACTCCCGCCAGCATCAACAGCAGCCCCAGGAGCCGTACCTGACAAACGGCGGCCACAACGCGCTGCCGCTGCACAACGGGCCGCCGCCGACCATGAACGCAAAGGCAGAGCCGATGCCCGACCTCCTCGCGCAAGCCTTCAACGCCGCCGTGCGCCCCTACACCGAGAAGATCGACAACCTCGAAGCGCAAGTCGCAGACATGCAATCCTGGATCGAGCAGATGGAGCGCGAGCGAGCAGAACTACACGCATGGATCGACAAACGCGGACTGCGACCAGGTAAACACCCCAAAGAATCCCCATCCCTTTACCCATCCCCTAACTAACATATCCGCAGACGTCCCCCCAACCATCGCCAAAATCATGGACGCCACCACCCCCGACGCACCCCTCACCCTCAACGGCCAACTGGACCGAAAAATCACAATCGTGAACTTCGACCTGCACCGCCTGCAAGACGACCTCAACGACTCCATCTCCTCGGCCCACTTCGCCTCGGCTATGCTCAAGTTCCTGCCCGACATCGCCCGCCTTGCCAGCCTCCCTGGCGGCCCCAAGCTCGCCTTCGACCTCATCCTCAAGCTCGGCGGCAACCTCAACTCCCACGGCGGCATCGACCCCGGCGACCCCGAGGACCTGGCCGCGCGCCGCGACTTCTACGGCCGCCTGGACGGCGCCATGGTCGAGTGTGTGGGGCGGCGCTTCCAGGAGGGCGAGGAGTGGGCCGTGGGCCGCGAGATCAAGCGGATCGAGAAGACGGCGGCGTATCTCAAGGCCATGGGCATTGAGCCGTATTTCGCGGCGACGCTGGAGCTGATGCGGCGCGAGGTCGAGATGGGCGGCGGGGGTGCGCTGCCGCAGCAGCAGCAGAACTTGAATGGGTCGAGTCATCGCATCTCGACGCAGGGAGGGGCGGGGACGCCGCCGCGGTATCAGTGAGACCTCCGAGACTAGATGGGACGGCGATCTCTCTCGAGTAACTTTCTTGTATGTCGTAATCAGGTTGGGTGGTTTTTTTTGCTTTGGATGGGAGCCAGCGGAATGGATTGGACCAGCCACGCCATACGGGTTTGGATGGGTCCAGCGGATCGAACCCGACTCCACCAGGCCTTGATTAGGAGCGTAAAGCAGGGGACAATGTGTATGTCTGTTCCAAAGGGACTGGACACCGGGGGTAATGACTTTGTACTGTACTTAATAACGACACGAATCTCCTTGCAGGAACGGGAATGGATCTCCTTTTGGGGATTAAAAGTAGATAGCGAGCTCTGCAAAATACAGCTGGGGCACTTCACTTCACTTCATCGCTTTAACATGCAGGTGATTACGGTATTAAACCGAATTCATACAGACGAACCCCCTTTTTTTGAACCTACCTAAATCCATTTACAACCCCAACACCCTTGGGAATACCTCCCATGCAGGAACACACAACCCTCTCCATGCCATCTATGATTCCTTCTCAGACACCGCATCCACCTTCGCCTTCCCGTTCGCAGCAACCCCATTCCCCTCTCCCCCCTCCCAATCCCCCAACCCCACCCCACTCACCATTCCCCCGCCTACCCCCTCCAACCCCGCCACCCAAAGCCCCAACCCACTCGCAATACAAAACTGACTTATAGACGTCCCTATATCCAACCAACTCCCCTCATCCCGCACCATCCAAAAGAACCTCACCGTCATCACATCGCTCATCGCCGTCACAACCCCATACAGCGCGCTCGGCGCGACCCCGATGCGCTTATTCAAGATCGCGAGGTTCGCTGACATGACGGCGAAGGGGGCGAGGAGCTTAAGGATGAGGAGCGCGCCTTGGGAGAAAGGGTCGAACACGGGAATGAGGCGGTAGACGGCGTCGAGCGAGAAGGAGGAGATGGAGGCGATGTTGCCGGTGCTGAAGAAGGCGGATTGGAGCAGGGCGAGGAAGAAGAGGGCGGTGCGGGCGTCGGCGAGGGTGAGGGAGCGGTATGGCGAGCTTCCGCTATCTCTCTTGGTACCCTTGGTAGGGCCCTTGGTAGGGGGTTGCGGGTCGGCGGTGGTGTGCACGTAGACCTCGCGCTCCAGCCGCACCCAGCAGAACAGCAGGACGCAGAAGGCGAAATAGAACAGCCCTTCGTACGAGATGGTGAGGATGATGAAGGTGGGGCTAAAGGCGAGGAAGATGATGATGAGGCGGTGGATGTAGTGTGAGTTGGGGGCGAGGGAGTGGAGGAAGGGGATGGTCAGGGAGGCGACTGTGCTTTGGTTAGTTCCGAGTTGGTTGTCGTTGAGGGGAAACGGCATGGTGACTTACTGAGGGTGAGCCAGCCGACGATCTGCGTGCCGAGAGGGAGGCCGGTGCGGGCTTGGATGGAAGTCACGCTTGAGCTGGTTACGATCATGGCGAGAAGGACGAGGCCAATCTGGGGGGTTGTGAGCAGGGGGGGTTTAAAAAGTAGGTCGAGAGACTCGCCTGTGCGCCTAGAATAGTTTTAGAGAGCCCGTCGGTTGCCGGTGGAGCTAGTTTGTCCTTATAATTAGGAGTGGAGCCGATGATGCTCTGTTCAAGGAGAAGGTATGCAGCGCCGACCGCGAACATTAAGAAGCCGCCAAGCAATCTGAAAATTGTGTCAGTCTGTGCTCGGAGACATTGATTGCGGAACTTGCATTAGGTTCAAGTTCTCCGTTTTCATCGCCGGAAGTAGAGTGAATATGCTCATCATGAAGCAACAGAGAGCCCACGTAAGCACGAGAAGGGCATTCCGTTTCACAAAATCCAGGCCGTAGAATGCCGGCCAAGTGCTGGCGAGAAGATAGATAACCGTATAAACTTCCCTGTAGAAGTAGCTTTGAACCTATTTCTTGTTAGCTGGTCTTTCTTGTAAGATATTGGGCTAAACTTTACCAAAGCCTCAATAACGCCCAAAAATGCTAGACTTGTAAGCACCAGACTTATCCGATCCCAAGGTGATATAATATGCCCCAATAACACCCCCTTTCCCTTCGCCAAAGATGCCCTCCGAACGAAAACCTCTTCCCAAAACATGACTGGGAAGAAAGCGTATGCATAGTAGACCCATGAAGATTGCTGAATGAATAGTACAGAGTATAGTGCGACAAGAATAGAAGAGAACACGATCACGCTCGGTGTACTCCGTAGGGTATCTACCTCCCCATGAAGAACGTGCGAGTCGATTACTGTCGTAATGGCAAATGCTATCCATCCAAGATAGCCTGTGGTGATAAGTGTTCGTAGGAAGAGCCAGTCGTAAGTTTGTAGATATCGGAGCCCTTCCAGCCCAGTCTTAATCAAGTCATTGCCAAGTTCAATGGCCTTGTCGGCGTCTCCGGTATCAATGGACTGCCTGATCTGAGCGATGCGGTGTTCCACGGAATGTTCGTCGTCCCCTAATCCAGGATACGGCCTGTACCGTAGTTGAGTGGAAATCTTGTGCTCTTCCTTGACATGGTACATCTCCAGGATCTCTTTGGCGTTTACGAGAAGCGCTTCTGCCTTGGTCTTGGCATCCCCGTCAAGATACGTCAGGGGAAGTTCTCCAACGGAGTTGACTGGGAAAGCCAGACCGACCAGATACGCCATGAGAGCAGCAACATCGGCCTGCGCAACGTCATTCCTTTGGATTTGATCGAGGCCCCAATCGGAGGAGAACCCATCCTCGTGTCCCGTAGCCGTCCCCTTCGAATTGACCACCGGCGGAGCGACTCCAGATCCCCAAACAATCAGCGGCGTCCTCGTATTATCTGGATGCCCGTCCCCATGGCTCCCCCAATCACTCATCCCATGATCAGCAGTAAACACAAATGCCGTCTTCCCGTCCGCGTAGAACTCCTCAGCCAGCTGCGAAATCTCCCGCACGCCCTGATCCACCACTTTGATATTATGCAGATACTCCTTCGAATACGGCCGGTACCCATGCCCCGAGGTATCCAGTCCCAGAAGATGGAGGAAGAAGACGTTCTTGTCCCGTCGAAGTTCCGCATCCAGCGTCGCATTCGTCTTCGCATCCGCGAACAGCTGCTTCACCTTATCAAACACCCAGATATCCAGCTGTACAGCATCTGTCAGGAAATCCTCCGCCTCGTGGCCGTAGGTGTCTGCGTCTACTCTGCCAGGAACGGCACCTTGTTGAAACATGGGTAGGATATCCGGGCTTCCCCAGCTCCAGGTATGTCTGCTGCGATTAAAGACGCTATCGAAGTTGACGGGGTTCAGCTTCCACCCGGTTGTCACCGCCGATACATCCTCGTATAATCCAGCAATCAAGGCGACATGCCCGGGGCGAGATTCGGTGGGGACGCGGGTGTGAGACACGCCGAAGGTGCCGTGGGAGAGGACTCGGGAGCGGAGGAATGGCGCCAGCGGGCGAGGCTCTTTGGCGGCTTCGAGGTCGTCGATTGAGGGGGAGGGATCTGGGAAAGATTGAAAGGCTTTGTCGGCGCGAAGGCCATCCCCTATGTCATCTCTCAGCGTACGTCCTCCAGGTATGAGGATGCGGGTTGAGCCCCAATGCTCTTTCTTACTTACCTACGAACAGGAAAAGGCGTTTTGCGGGTGCTTTTGTGTTCTCGACGCTATATTCGCGCATGCCACGCACGATGGGGCTCACGAAGTATATTGAGAAGATGCTGGGCGGAATTAGTAGATGCGGGGACAATTGGACACGGGGGACGTACCTGTAGGCATAAATCAGATGGAAGACCACGGCAATGGCCAGGAAGCCACCGCGACTGAGTCTCGCCATGGTTGAAGAGTCAAAGGAGCGGCTGTCTCATGGAGACGGGGGACTGTAGGGGGGGTGACGCGGTGGGTGGCTTTCGCGATTTGTCCACGACGGAGGCGGGCCCCTGTCCACGCTAAGGAAATATTAACCACTTGCACCCATCAAGGTCCTCAATAGAACATTTGAGACTCCTTGGAAGACGACGCACTGGAGTGAGGGTATGCACATCTTCTCAATGATAACAGCGATAAACTCTTATATTTAATTTCATAGTTCAATTTGGGCATAGAGTCTCTTGACTCCTATTTCGATGACACCATTGCATCTCAGGTATTGTGTCCTGTACTTCAACCTTACGCCAAGTAGTCCGAGCTGAGCTGGGCATATTCATACTAAGCATTACTCCTCCGCAACCAAATTCTGTCCATCCCGTAGGCCCTCAACTACCAGCTCGTGACCCTCCGCTCGCCTGTAGATGTCCTTGATATCGTCTATGAGACGCGTTAGCGACTTGAATCGTTGAGATGCTCTAACAATGATACATACCTGTGGTCGTCTCAAAGTGGCTGGTGGCGTCATAGCTCTTTGAGAGGAAAATGCTGTCGTTGACGCCGCTCTCCAGGGGTTCGTAAAGAGGAATAGGCGGGCCCATGAACTTCTCCTCGATGCGTCCGAGCCTGTCAAGACCGGGCTGGAGCTCGAGATGGTGGTTGCTGTCGCCTTCCGCGATGGTGGAGACAATGGCAATGTAATAGCCCTTGGGGCATACATTGTGGGCCGAGGACACGACAGCAATATAGATGTCTGTGGGCAAATCAGTGAACTGATATCTTGTAGGAAAACGGACTGTCATTACCGTGTTTCCGGCCAACTTGGGATTGTGGGATGATGAGTTGCAGAGAATCGCTATTGTCGGTGCTCGCAACCGGGTGATTGAGAATGCAAATCGCCTTGAGTAGATGGCCAGTGACTGTCGCTTTTCCGGGGAAGTATGACGGGTCTGCAAGGATCTTCTTGCACTTTGTCGTGAACTTCATCCCCTCGCCTTCCTCGCCACGCTCCTTCATGGTGGCTTTGATACCGGCGACCTTGGAGCCGTCGTACAGGATCTCTTCCACTTCGGTGTTGAGCATGTATGTGCCTCCGTAGATAGCAGAAAGACGAGCGAAACCTTGCGGCAGTTCGCCCAAACCGTACAAGGGGTAGATGTACGGAGATTTCCCGTATCTCGCCATCGAGTTGACGTAGAGGCGGATCCTGGAAACAGCATCTTCTGCCATGCCCCTTTCGGTGATGTAGTCGTCGGACTGGTAAAGGGCCATGGAATGGCCGATGAAGTCACGAGTCGTAGCCTCTAACCCGAACTTGTCGAAGACGTCCTTCATCGTGCAGCTTCGGAGGTCCAGCCCTGCTCGGAAATGTTAGATCCTGGGTCTCGAGGAACGAGCTTCCGCCAACCAACCTTTGTGCGTTGCTGGATCATCGTCCTTGTAGCTGCCAACCCATTCGAGAAAGTTGCGGGCGCGACGCTTTTCAAACAGACCCATCAGAGACGACCTGAGAGCCTCGCCGGCGTCCGAGGGCACCTTTGCCACTGTCGCCTTTGCACCACTCCCTTGTTGCACGTAGCTGCCAGCTATTTGCTTGAACTCCAAGTATCTCGTCACATCGGTAGACACCAGAATATTTATCAATTCGCCGTTCGACATGAGGAGCTTTGAGACCAGATCGATGTTCCAGTCGTTCACCCGTCCGTACTTCTTCCATGGCTCCTCGCCCTTGGTGTAGTTCCCGTACTTTTTGAAGAGCTGGGTAGAGTCAGTACACGGTCAGACTCGAGACAGAGGAGAAGTATATACCGATTCTATGTTGATGGAGGCAGATTCGCTGTTGTGAGTTAGCTATGTCTGTAGCCGGGGAGGGGAGCTCTGACCCGCCATAATGGTCGTTTCGGTCAATATGGAGCACCTTCTTTCCCTTGACGCTCAAGACTCTGTGAGATGGGTCAGCTTAGCCTTCCAAGCGGTGGAGTATCACAGGTCGTACCCCGAAAGAACGCATTCGGTGAGACCTGCAACGTCCGGTCAGCTCTCTTTGAGGATGCCTCTGGCGGGGTAGAATCGCACCTGTGCCGAGGACTACAACGTCGTATTCTTGCGCGATCTCGTCAGCCATGGTGAGAGGCAGTCAGATTGAACGGGAGCAGAGAGTGGGCAAAGGTGAGACAGAATGGGACGCAGATCGTGGTGGTTCTTTGATTGTTGCGGTGTGACAAGCAAGCGCGGAGGCTTTGAGAGTTCGCTAGCGGTGGCGCCTGATATCGAAGATCCATGGCTCGACACGGCATTCACCCAATAAATGCTTAAATTGACCCTTCATTTACGTTCTGACTGGGGAACGCGGGGCATAGACAAGGTGGCACACTAAGTCTAGAACAAGCTATCTCGTGTGTACACCTGTCTGCCACTGCTTGGGTTGCTTCAATGTATTTTCAGAAATCTTAAGAAGATAGAAGCTCTTTACCTTGGGCTATATGGAAACTTGTTGAAGCACTTCATGTACACACGGGCAGAGTACTTGATGAGTGTGCCCCTTTTTTCATGCCGTGCGTATGGGGCTAAATTTATTGTAGTGTTTCTATTGTTGGTACATGCATATTCTACAGCTCTACATACAAACCAAAACTCTCTCTCGATTCGACAGACCAACGTCACCGTAGGTTATAATACACTCATTGCCTTGCATGGCTATGAGGCTACTTCTCGAGCTCTGCGATCCTTCCTCGATCGATTCTCGGATGTTTCTGATTCGGGCTGCTCTTCTGCTATCTCAGGCTCAATGGTCTCCGCTTCCGCCTCGGTTTCAGGGGAGTCTGATTCGACCTCGGGCTAAACAGTATTAGCGATGATCAATGATGGAGATTGTACAAGTTGCATACATCATAATCCATCGGAAGATACACTTCCCTGACGGCAGCATTCAAGTCGATCTCTGGATCATTCCGCGCTACCTTCCTCGCCTCCTCCCATGTATACCATCGCTCAGTCAGCGCGTGTCGGATAGCACGCTGGGTAGTCCTGATCTGTGATGATGTGAGCGCGGGCTCCCATAGATTACCAGATGTGACATACCGTCTGGTCTCTCTCGTCCGACTCAAATGCGCCATATCCAATCTTTCTTGTGTCGCGTATGATCTTCTCAGTCGCGAGACGATTACGGTCCTTCACACATACCCACCATAGGCTGTGCAGGTCTTCCCATGACTTTGATCGTAGCTCCTGAACGGTCCACGCTCGCCCTGAAGCATACCATATTAGCATCATTCATTGAACCCAGGTTCAAATCATACCATGCGCCGCATCCTCATCTGGTGTTGCCAAAAGCCGTTTCTCCTTGTTGAAAAAGCCCCAAAGGCCGTGGTTCTCGTCGACAGGTATTTTTGTAGTGAATTTCTCCTTTGGTATTGGAATCGGCAGGTCGTCCACTGTGACGTGCAAAGTCTGTCGCTTCCGGAGTCCAGTAGCCCGCACTTCAGACACCCCACGGTTCTTGTTGTTATCCCGAGCCCATTGCGACGACGAGGTTGAGAATCGGGAGACAGAGGAGCGCGGCGTAGATCGGGCAGTTGGGAGAGAGGGCGCGAGGAAGGAGAGGACCGAATCGGAGCTTGAGAGGCCGCAATTTCGCTTGGGAAAACGGGCCAAAGGCGCGGTGGCCATCTCCGGGATATAGGGTGTTGAATTGGTGGTGATAGACAGCTGGTGTTGACGAGGGCGTTTCACAGAAAAGAGCAGTAGCGCGACCGGCAAATTCCGTGCTTACTCGTTGAAGAACGAAACCGCTCAGCCCCCTCCCTCTCCCCGACTTCCATCTCCAACCCCATCCCAAAAGTGTCCAAACGGGTCGCCAGGCCCGTTATAAACTATACAAAGATGCCGTCCGCCACTGGTTCCAGCGCCGCCGCCTCAAGGAGGGTCATCTGCATCTTCTACTCGCCGCGACTGCACGGTGACACCGCCGACCCTCCATAATTCCTCTTCCTCAAGTTACTCCGCCGAACCCGAGTGCTGGCCCTCGGGAGACAACATCATCACTTCTGGCCAGTTTGTTCCCTCACCTCAAGCGCCGCTCCTTTCATCTCACTCGTTCTCCGCCGCCTCGTCTGCCGCCTTCGACAATCCCACAGACTGGCTCCTCAACCCCACCTCTCAGCCGCCCCCTTTGCCCCCCAATGCCCTTTACGATCTTGATCCAGGATTCAGCCATAGGGCCGACGACTTTTTGCTCGACGACTCCACTTTCTTTAATTTCAGCACTGCCAATACGGGAGATGTGAAAACTATGTCTCAACGTTATGGTGGCTTTTATCCCGATATTAGTCAGGGTAGGTGCATTCTCTCTCCCAAACTAGTCACATTCTAATCATTACGTAGACAGTATATTTGCGCATAACACACAACCCCTCCAACAACCACCTCTCAAGCTCTCGGATAAGCCTGTTACCTCTGGAACCCCCAGTCCCTCGAACTGCGAATCCTCCGCCAATCCCTCCCGCATAGAGAAGCGCAAGCAAAACACACTCGCAGCTCGTCGCTATCGCCAAAAACGGGTTGATCAAATGAAGCAACTCGAGGATGCGCTGAGGGAGACCGAACGCGAGCGCGACGCCCTGAAAGTCCGAGTTGCTAGGCTGGAAGGAGAAACAGAAACTTTGAAGCAGATGCTCGAGAATCGGCGGTAGTTGGAATCACTGCTTTGCGCGTCATTCTTTTGCAACGTGCCTCTTTTGCAATATGCTTCTGTTTCCAATGGTTTGGTCTGGTCGAGCTTTTTTCAAAGACGTCTCGATCTCAGGCAAGTTCTTCATGATTACCACTAGACATCTTAGGGGGATTCACGCGCCTTGGCTCTTTTGTGTTTTTTGATCCTAAATGCGGTCAATCGTTGCCTCAGTTACTCGAATCTATTTTCTTTGTTGATGACCATTTCCAGTCGCATGGCAAATTCCGCTGCATAGCACATCCGTAATGAGTGAGTTCGAGATGCACGTGAACTATGAATGCAGTGTCTAGAAATCCTGACTGAAATGAGAGAGGAGCAAGCCTACAGAAGCGCAAGTATTCACTGGTCATGCACTATAAAGCCGGATAAGTAACCATTAGTTGTACTTGTAGATGCTGCATGGATTTTGTAGTTGATAAGAACTTATATATCTGCTAGAGATACTTTCCACTGTTTTGAGTCCGAGAAAATGGTTGAAACGCGAGGCTAGAGTAGGTAGCTACATAGACGTCCCGAGTGAATGTTACATGCTTTATCAAGGGCACGCCTTAGGCACGTGTGCCAAGCGAGAAAGCGGGCCTGCCCAGCACCCCAGACCAGGGCTCGTCGATCATCCATGGAACCTCACCTGGACAGCTCAACTGCATACTTTCTCGACTACCCCCCCCAGAAAACACCTTTCCTCGCCATTCCTGCGACCTGCAACTGGTGAAGCCCGTTCCTGCATTGGCAGAATATGAATCGTCCAGGTCAGTTCCCCTCAACCTTATATCACGTCGCCAGCCCGCATGGTCCTCCGAAGTCGAAGACACCGTTTCGCCCTGGTCTGTCGAATATTGTGGAAAGGAATGTGCGTAGTCGAACTAGGAGATTGGAAGAGTTGGGATTTGCGATTACGATTTTCGATATTGCAGCCCACCGTAATGCGATCCATCAACCTACGTCAAACGCCCGTCTTTCCCGACATTGACTCCCACGACCGTGCCGCGCAGAAGTTGCCATCGGAATAGCAGGACATAGCTAACGCGGACGTCCGACAGGTCCTGGCCCTCAGTCTCTACGAACAATTCCGTCCGGCATGTTCCAAAACCAGCAAGCACCCGCAGCGCGCGGAACACCACTGGCGACGGGAAGACTGCAGAATGGGAAGATCGGTACGGATGGCTGTCTGAAATGCGTATACTTGTTGTCTGGAGCTGACTGAGGTGTTGTTTCTAGGCAGTGGAACTCAATGGGGGTTTGGAGGACCGATGGGAGGTGCACCGGGCCTTGCGACAGCGCAAGCAAGAACAAACGGCGGTGGCCTGTCCAGCTTCGCGCAGACAATAGGAAGCTCACAACCACACACTCCGTTGGATCCATCGTAAGTTCCGCCGCAGATCCTTGATTGCTTCTATTCCCTTCTGCCTACCCTTCGGCTGCGCTTCACTCGCAAACACAACATTCAGACTACTGTCGTTCCACTTGCGAATACAGCAGCTTTCAAGCCCACCATGCCGTTTGAAGAAGACGTAGACGAGCAACAGTTACTAAATCTGTCTGATTCTAGGGAATTCCCATCGCTCTCCGGTGCCCCACAAGCACAGCAGAACACCTCCGCCCAACAGATCTGGGCTCGCCAGAACATACAAGCGCAGCACTCCACCATCCAACGACCGCAAGGTCAGAACCCACCGCAAGGCCAAGCCGCTCAACCTTCGAATCAGCAGCACCAACAGCTTCAGACCCCGATACACGAAGATGGAGCGGTCTCTGCCCAAGGACAATATCCGAGCGGGGGAGATGATTACCGATTTGGCGGGCAAGCAGGCGTGGGACAACTCTCCGGTACGACGCAGCCCCAGACCGGAAACATTGAGGAGTTCCCTCCACTAGGCGGTGCCGGGGGAGAAGCGGGACCAGACAGACGGACAGGGATGATACAGAATGCGGCGTACGGCAACACAAACACTGGTGCCTTCCCCGGCTTAGGCCAGACTAGGAACGGTCTATCGAGTCCAACAGACGGCCAACAAGACCGGTCAATAGGAACAGCAGTTGGCGATAGAAGCATGCATGCTGGTGGAGCAGGCGGGGGAGGTAAGTCATGCGCTGCAGCAATCTAATGGAAATGTCCTAATTCGATCATCTTTAGTCGCGCGCACTCAGTACAATAGTCTGCAAGGGGCTTTCCAAGATACAGACAGAAACGTAAGCCAAACATCCATTCACCATTTTTGAGGAACGAGCTAAAACTATGCAGGGACTCGCTAGGGGCGCGCAAGGACTAGGCAACAACATGTCCTTGATCGGCTCACAGTTACCCATGAGATCAGGAAGCATTGCAGGACAGGCCCAGCGGACACAGCAGACCCAGTGGGATCAGAGCTTCGGCTCAGACGCCGTTCAGTCTCCGAGCCAGCAGGTACCGCAGCACAAGCGTTTGTCCGAGATGAACGAGAAGGAACGCTTCGGTCTTCCGGGGCTATTAGCCATGATTCCACTCGAAAGCCCCGATCATTCTACCCTTGCCGTTGGACAGGACCTCACAGTCTTGGGCCTCGACCTAAGCCGGCCTGAGTAAGTTTCATGGAAAACGTTATGTCAATATGCTTACGCTATAGCAGCGGCTCTCCTCTACATCCCACATTCGGCTCCCCCTTCGTCGAATCGATGTCCAAGCCGGTCATTCCACCAGACTTCACTCTACCTGCTGCATATACGGTCACGAATGTGCCGGAATTGCACACCAAGATGAGCAGCTTCTCCACGGAGACTCTGCTTGCAATCTTCTACCAGTATCCGAGAGACATCATGCAGGAGATTGCTGCGGGCGAGTTGTATGCGATCCATCTCCTTGCCAACATGTTTTCAAGAAGCTGACCGACATTACAGATACCAACGCGACTGGCGGTGGCACAAGGTCCTGCAGCAGTGGATGATGAAGGACCCTGAGCTGCCGCAGCCAATCCGCATCTCGCAGCGAGAGGAGCGTGGTTGGTACCTCTTCTTCGACGTGATGAACTGGCGACGGGAGCGGGTACGTTCGAAATCCTTACCCACCAAAAAGGGCACTCGTCACTGACCGCGTTAACAGAAGGAATACGACCTCAACTACGACGACCTGGACCAGCGCCACGGCCCGGCGCTGGCTGCCAATCCTCTGTAGACATCTGTCGACGGAAGCTGGATGGGGTGTTATGGGGTGCCTGTTGCTATTACTGCGATGGGAGTAAAAGGTGCGGGTTCTCTCAAATGGGATGTGGCCCCGGGACTTGGCTCGGGACTATCTATGTACACTCTGGGCTGGGCTACTACTTCTGCCGGGCCCTTGATGGCAATGGAAAACGGGCTCCCTTATAGGGAACCCTTTACTTTGACTTTGGATACTGTGTCTGTTTTTGATGTGATTGGTTTTGCGATATGATGTTTGCGATGAGATTGATGGACGGTGGTGCACTACTGAGATGGTCCAAGCGCATGCATCCACAAGACCTTTTCTCCCCGACTACATTTCGTTCATAATCCGCATTCCATCACCTCTACCACAACGACAAACTTTCTTCGTCCAGTTTTTTTTCCCCATTGCACGCTTCATCGCAGCAGCACGTGCTCGAGACGGAGGATGGCAAAGGCAGGTGCCCCGACAGGCGTTTGAAACTCGGAATACGATGCAAAAGTCAACACAGTGAAAGTTAGACTACCCTTTGACTAATTGAAGACATGCTAGTTGGGCTATGTACTCCTTACAGTGATGTCGAGAGAACAGGAGCGAAGCTGGAGCAGTGTTATATCCGTGTGCCCAATTCGATGACCTAGTACTGTAAATGTCAGGTTTATCCATTCATATTCAGCGCTATCCCACGATGTGGAATTGCCCATCACTCTCATCGCGAACCTCTCAGAGGCTTACCTGTCCGTCATTAATTTTATAACTATTGCTCCTAGAGTCCTTGAAAGACTGTTTCTATTTCCTCTTGGGTCTTGAGCCATGGCCGGTCCTTCGTCAAGTGATGAGACTAAAGAGGATGATCACTCTGACAGCGAAGGCCAAGACAGTGGACATCAAGGTAGTATTTATCTAGCCATCGTCACGTCCATGTTCTTAAGTTTCGTACTGCGCTGGTGGCGTTGGTGGCTACTGGCTGCAGATGCGCATCAAGACATAAAAGTTGCCGGATGGATGAATCTGGGTCTTGGATTGAGCATTCCGTGGACTTCAATGTCTCTAATACTCCCTTTCCCCAATCATCCATCACATTTGGACTTTTCTCTACGGACCTAAAATTTGCTGCTCTATCCCACACGATATCTTACCCACTGCTGTAGTCTCATTATCTTTTCCTGTGGTGATGATGCCGTCGAATGGCAGCAAGTATGCAAGCAATTGACGGACAATTGAAGAGGCAATCTTTGTTCCAGAATCACAATCGAGCACCTAAGCCTAAGGATGAGCAGGATGAGTAATATGAGAACCAAAAGCTAGTATAGTGCTCGTCCGTACGTATCGCATGCTCTGATCTGGCAGTCGCCGTCTTCGGTAAGGAGCCAGGTGTACTTTCATACGTCTCAGATATCTAGTGCCCGACCGATAAGCTCTTCCTATTCTCCTCGTAACAGTCACTATTCAGGCTATTGTTCTAAGTGAGGTCTGAGCAGGTAGCCGCCCCGTATCATCCCGTCTCTCGTGGGCCATATAATCCTCATTCATCACCACCCTAATCCCTTCCTCCTCCGCTACGTGACACTTTCTGCACCGTCTTGACCTGATCACATTCAACACCACTGGTAAGCAATCGTACTACCTATCTTCATCGCCAATAGTGGCCCCGTCAATAGTGGCCCTCTTCACCTCCTCACTCACTTTGGAATCTGGTTTCTTCTTTGCCTTGCTCCGACTCTCCCCTCTTCGTCACATCCGTCCTGTTTGCTTTCACACGAGCCTCTCCTTCTGAGCGCTTGAGACTCCGTTGGAACTAAGCCAGCCACTAATCTCTTTCTTTCAGATCTTTCTAAGTGTGCTCACATCACTCCAACCTACCCTAAAACCATAGTCCGCCAGAGCCGATATGCTACCCGCCCATCGTGACCATTCCATCAAAACGCAGAGCGCGATGCCCTCAAGACATCACGGTAGCCTCTGGAGCGCTGGCCCAACGGGTGCTCATGTGGAGGCCTCTCAGCATGGTGGAAACAACTACGTCTCTAAAGCCGACTTTCACGCTTTGCAGCTAAGAGTTTTGGCTCTTGAAGCGAAGATGGGTGTCGGTAAGTCAACTCAAGCCGATTGGACCGGTATTTCAGACAAGCTAACAGTGAGCCAGTGACCGATTCACCGGCCAGCTCTGCTACACTCGACGGTGTCGACGTCGTCGAAGTTATTGAAGCCTTGAACATCAACGGGAAGTCAGAAAAGCCTGATCCAGTCACAGTCAGCGTGCCGCCACACCTGCGAGGTAAACGCGTCGATCCAGAGCCACCTAAAAAGGCGGCGCCTTTGGAGGGAAAGGAGAAGGAAACAGTCATGCCTTCCAAGGAAGACATCTACACCCAATTCTCCCACAAGCTGCCGATGTTCATCCGTAACCTGACTCCGCTACCGGACTCCAACATCAATATCATTCCGCCCACGACCACGACCAAGACCATGACCTTCACCCTTGACTTCATCCGCAGCTTCTTGGGCGGTATCGAATGGTCCCCAGGTCTCTTCTATGTTCCTCCGAGCCACGGTCGTAGCGTGCTTCCAACTCGCACCTTCTACTTGCTCGACGGCACCTATCAACCATACCTTCCTGTTGGTCCAGGCGCTCACGGCGCCATCTTGACGGCCTTCTTCAACGAAAACCCGGAAGAGTACGATGGCGATGAAGCCGGCGCTGCCTACGAGAACGTCCCCGTCTTCATCTGCAACTCCCAGTATACCAAGCAGATCGAGTACCCCTTTCAGCAAGAGCTGAACGGCGCCACCCCTCCTGGCCGCGAGGGAAAACATCTCCAGACACGCTACACGTACTATGGCACCTACTCCCAATCCCGCTGGTCCGACAAGCTGGACTATGATCGCTTGCAGGAAGATGTTCCCCATAGCACGAAGATGCACATCGCAGAGACTCTGTCGGAGGTTGGTCGTCCAGAGTGGGTCACTGAGGCTCTGATGAAGCATTTCTTCCCCAAGCCGGAGTACGAGGTACGTTACTCCCTTCCATTCCTTTGGCTTTCAGCCTCAATCATCCCCCAGAATCTTACTAACACTCCTCCTCCACAGGGCCGTCTCCCGAAAGGCGGCAAAATCGGCGGTGCAGCCGGAAACCTCGGTGCCCGCACCAACATCACCGAAGAAAGCGAGGAGGAGGCCGTGCAGACCCAGATTGAGCACGATATCGCGTCCTACCTGCGCAAGCTAGAGACCTGGGATAAGGACTCGCGGATGAAGATCAAGCTGCTGAAGAAGGAGAACATCCTTGAGGCGTTTGAGAAGGTACGATACTCCACGCTTTTGTGAATCGAGTTGTGGGGATGTATGCTAATGAATATGCAGCCGGACGTTGATGACCCGCCGGGCCTGAGGTTGTTCTGGGAGTACCTCGAGTGCGTGGGCTGGGATAAGGGCTTCTACAATACCATGGTTGAGCAGATGCTCAAGTCGGCTTCGCGCTGATTTGAGACGGCTTGATGGGCTGCGCCTGATGGTGGGTAGTGGATTGGACTTGATTTTGGGGTTGATCTTGATTTCCTATTTATCTTGGCTTTATTGGGAATTTGGAGTTGAAGGCGTTGGGTATTTCACTGGAGAATGGCTACGGGATCTGGTGCTGCGGCCATAGTGGGACTATGCTTTTGGATTTGATTCTGCTGGGGATTACTTGGATATGTCGATGGTACCTAGGCAGATCTTCTTATGGTAGTGGAATCTAAAAGCTAGTTTGCGAGATGTCGCTGTGAATTGCGTGGATGTGTGATGGGGGTTTCTGGCCATCTACCGCTATCGGAGGTGCCTCGTGGCGTCATGGTATATTCGAATAAAATGTACGCTCACGACACCTTGGATCGGAACACTCAGATCATTGCTTTTCCTTCGCGTTCCTCCTGTTTGAGGTTCCCTGACTTGCTATCAAATCTCACGCGAGATATCAGTCTCTGCACCCTCTAAATTAGATTGTCGTCCACCTCAAGGGCTTTCCCAAAGCTACTATCAAGTCCCCCTCGAGGCATCATGAAATCTTGCACTTGAATGTCATATCTCAGGACTTACAAATCGCGTCTTAGTGACTGGTTACTTTTCCCTCGCGCTACCGCCGTCAAGCGTCTACTACCGCACTCTAATGTTCTACGTGCAAATATCACATCCACCCGCCCCATTCTACCCAACCAAACCCACCACCCTCTTCACCACCTCCCTCACCCCTCCCACTTTCTCCTCATTCAACTTTCCCCCTTCACCCTGCGTCTGCCATCCGCTCTCGAATGCTTTGAGAGCGCCCTTTACAGCGGTGTCGTTCCACTTCCCGGCTACCGTCACATACTCAAAAAACACCTCCCACCGCGGGGCATAATACCCGCCCACCAACCCGCCCCAGCCTTTACTTGCATAATCCGCAATCTCCCCACCCGGCCCCCACCACGTGATCTGATTCCTCGCATCGTAATCAAAGAACGCTGCCTCAGCCGTGTCATTGCCGGCCCAGGACTGCGCAGAATTGAGCCAAGTGCTGAGCGAGAACTGGGGCAGGGTAGACAGGAGCGCGTCGAGGGTGTGCAGCACTGTCAGCATTTCGTCTTTCTTCTCGAGCAGGGTGGCGTAGACGGTGGGGCTGTTGGAGGCGTTGAAGGTGTGGTACGCGGTTATGGCGTCGGTGTAGAGAGAGAGGAAGCGGTTCGCGAGGACTTGGCGGGTGATGTCGACTGCGTCGTGTTGGTAGGCTGGGTTTGCCCAAAGGGCGGGGGAGGAGTGGGAGGCGGCGAGGTAGTGCTTCCACGCTACGATGAGGGTGTCAGGGGCGTAGTTCAGCGCCGTGGGGTGGTGACCCACCCGATTCACGAGCCCGGTGATGTTGGGGGAGAGCTCGAGGATGGACTTGGGGACCGCGTTCGAGGTGAGGTTCATGTTGTTGTATACGCTTGTGCGCAGGATATCCCATGCTGTTTCTAGGTCGCGCGGGACTTTGGCGGGACCATAACGTGCCTGTACCCAGTCCTGGAAATACTTTTTCGTGGATATAGGGCTTGCATCCCAGGCTTGAGCGAGCAGGAGATCATACACGATCTCGTTCCCTTCCTGCCCTTCAGGAGTCAGGCCGAAGCCAATCGGCGGCGTCTCTGAGTGCAGTGAGGCAATGGCATCGACGGTGATGTTCTCGACTTGGCCGTACAGTCCCATGTTGGCCCCGTAGTTGTGCAGCTGGCACCAGATCCAGGGTTTGCCGAAATACCCTTTCGTGCGCTGCCACTGGGGCTGGCTCTCGGAAAAGAGGTCCAAGACGAGCATGTCTTCATCTTTTTCGACGCCAGAAAGGTAGGCCTTGACGCGTTCCTCGGTCCAGAAGTCTATGTTGCTGTAGAAGAGCCAGCCTTGCATAACCCAGACCGCACTGGGATCGGCGGCCTTGAGGCCTTTCCAGGTATTCAGCGTCGTGTTTTTGAGGTAAGAGAGGTCGCCAGATTGAGGGTCGTTCTCGTTGTGTTGGTCTAGCGTCCAGAAGCGTGTGATGTTGCCGTAGGCTTCAACTTGCTTGTGGATGTAGAGCTCTTGCATCTTGGCGAAGAGAGGGTCGAAAGGCTCGAGAAAGGTCACATTAGTGTAGTCTGCGTCGAACCCTTCCCACGCGGATCCGTTTATGACGGAGGCGTTGGGGTAGACTGCAGGGAAAGCCCTTGGCACGAAACCGGTGAAGGCGGGAAGGATGGGAACCATTCCGAGATCTGTCATGCGGACTAGGATTTTCTTTTGAAGATCGAATTGGCTAGAGATCCAGGACGACGGCAGCTCGCCGCCCCAAGAATCTTGGACGTTTCCGAAACGGTTCCAGGCCTGGAATGCGGGTCCGCTAAGGAACGAGGTTATTTTAGTGTCGGAGAGGCCCATCTCTTGAAAAACTTCCACGAGGAGCTTTTCAGCGCCTACCCAGGCTAAGGGGAGATTGATGCCGCGTAACGCCATCCAATCGAGTTCGAGTTCCCAGTCTTCCCAGGTCCAGAAGGCGGCGGTGTACGAGAAAGTGACGGTGTTGAAATGATACCGCCACGGAACGATGCTGGAGCCGGAAGTAGTGGTCTTCGGACGGGGGAGATGTTTGGCAGCTTGATCCAGGCGACTGCCAATGAACCAATGGATATCGACACGAGCGAAGTCGGTAAGATAGCGATGCAAGCCTGTGGCAAGTCCACTCAAGGAGTTACCAGTGATTGCAATTGTGCCATTCTCAGTCGTCGAAATACTGTAGGTGTCGTTGAGAAAACGGGTATCATGTCCTCCAGATCGATAGCCATCATCAAGGGAAAATGAGAAGTCGTTTGCATGGCCAGGTAGTCGGCGCTCGATTAGATCATATAATCCCTTGGTGGAAAGCGCCGCGACGGTCCCGACCCATAGGAGAAGAGTACTGAAAAGCATTTTGTCGCTTAAATGCTCGAACCCGGCTTGACGAGAGGAAGGAGAAAAAGGAAACTCGTATATGAGTCTGGGAGAGGTTGTAAGCTGGTGTTGCAGTGTTCCTGTAGATAGGCGGGTTGCAGGGCTGTAGCTTGTTTAGCAGCGTAACGGTACCAATCAGTTGCGGGGCTGGTGTAGATCCTGAATCCTATGAGCTTGAAAACGTGATGAGGTCATTGGCCCTCGATGCTATCAGTGTGACTTTTTACCTGTGCGATATAAAATCATATTACATGCTGCCCTCTACTTACTAATGGCATTCATCGCTAGTGGCATTAGGACATGCGTCACGGCTGTTGTGGACGTGTAGTAGCTACTACCTGTCAAGTCGTGCTACCTTTGTAACGACGCGTTGTTCTATTCGAATGCTGCATGTTTGACAATCGTTGTTTGTACAGGTGTTGTACAGGTAACGAGAAATGAATCGTGTTCGCCGTCGTTAGAATGGTTGTGCGGCCTGTCATCTTTTTCATTTTCAATGTTCAACCCTCGAACCCGGCAAAGTGTCTACCCATAACCTCGAGGCGGATCTGGTCGGGCTAGACTCCGCTGTATGGCGATCTCGCTAGAAGATCGAGGAGCCTGTCGCGGTTGAGGATATGAAAGCGAGGATGGTACCTGGCCAGGGACCCAGTCACCTAGTGGACTGTCCAGAAAACGCAGCTTTTGGATGAGGCGAAGCACGCGGGTGACCAAATGGCCTCATCGAGTCTCTCAAGGGGAGGAAGCAGTGACATATGGAAGTGAATGAACGACATCGAAGATGAAATGGAGCTCGATCCGCTGAAATTCGACGGCGATAGGATCGGGACGAGATCGAGACGGTGACAGGAGACAGTGGCCTCATGAATGCATAAGTAATGATTACTGTATCGAATAGAATAATAGACGCAGACCAGGGGGACAAACCCGGCACAGTTTTCAGTCTTTGGGCTGTCCTGTCGTCTTACCAAATGGATTGCGGTTTTCACGTCGAAAGCCCGTTCAATTGAAGGGGCGGCAGCTTCTGGGTTCGCAAGCGGATCGGGTCTGTATGGCATTCTCAAAGGCGCTTGCACAAGCTTCATCGCTGTATCTCAGGAACTCGACCGGGCCCCGCTACGGTACCTGGGCCATGGCTTCCTTCGACGTCGCCTCGGTCAGCCGGCGGGCGTTGGAGGTCCGGTGGCTGAAGCTGCCCAACACGATGCATCGCGGCCGTCTGGATCCGGTGTCGAGTGCGTGAGGCCCAACTACTCGGGGAATGAGGAGGCAGCAACTGGCACAGGCGGTCCCCAACACGGCGGCGGGCGGTATCGCCAGATGCCGGCGTGGCGGTCCCGTGGTGTTGTCGACGTCTGGGAGACGCCGACTCTTCGTGCTATGTGTGCTCCTTCACCCCTCCACGTGCCCCCTCAATTCACCCGCCTGGCCGTCCCGACTCCCCGGCCATCGTCAACTCCACCTGCCATCGCAGCCCACGCGGTCCAGACCTCCAACCTCAATATCGCTGCACCCGCTGCTGCCTCGACGCGGGCACCGGTCCCATAAATCCCCATCCCGCCGTGCCCAACCGCGGCGTGGTCTTTCTGCGCTGGCTGCGGGCCGGCTAAAGTCGCCCTCCAGCCCGCATCCACTCCCGGAGATTTGGAAACAGACACGCTCTTCCAGTCACGAGTCGCCGGCGCGCTGCCGACAAGAATGTGGATGCGCGTGCGGGACGACACACCTATGTGCCCCAAGCCACCCTCCTCCTAAACACACAACACTGCCACCCTTCACCGCAGCGGATGGCCCTTCACCGCACCCTTCTCCGCACTCCCCAACGTCCTACCCTGGAGCCCATGGTCTTTAACCGCCCTCAACGACACCCAAGCTAGCTCTCTGCCTATCCCAATGGCGTCCTCAGACTCGACCACCTCTGCTGGCTCCCCGCCGACCTCCAGCTACAACCCTCCCTCCCCGCCAAACCCCTCCGCGGACCAAGGCGTCATACCTCATATCCATTCCCCCAACAAAGATGCTCCCTCTCCGCCTGCCGACGGGGACTGGCTTGTCTCGGACATTTCTCCGGAGACGGCCATGAAGATGCTGTGGCGGGCTGTTAATGCGTTGGCGAATGCAACTGGCGAGGTGCCTCCAACTCCCCCCATCAGCCGTCCTGCGACTCCAGGTGGATTTCACCGGGACAGCTTGAAGGAGAATTTCCGCCATCACCACAGACGCACCTCCTCCCGCCCCGCTACCCCAGTCCCGTCGGATGATCTCAAAGGGCCCAAGTTCAAGAATGTCGAGCTTGGGAGCCCAGAGGCCTCCATGGCCGAACCCTCGGCCGCAGATGTCGGGGCGAATGCGGAGCCCTACCATGTGCAGCAAGAGGCCATTGCCCGCAAGTTCTTCTCGAGACGAGCCCCTGGAGTCACTCTCGAAGAGTACCTTAACCGCCTCCAGCGATACTGTCCAATGTCCGCAGCCGTCTACCTTGCTGCCGGCACATACATTCACAAGCTGGCTGTGGAGGATAAGCTAGTCGTTGTGACAGGCAGGACAGTACACCGATTGGTTCTCGGGAGTCTACGTGTCGCGATGAAGGCCCTCGAGGACTTGAGATACCCTCAAAAGCGGTTTGCGGGGGTGGGTGGGGTCAGCGAGAACGAGCTGAAGGCGCTCGAGATCAGTATTTGCTACTTGATCGACTTCGACCTCCAGGTCACTGCGGAGTCGCTTTACCAGAAGACGATGTTGTTCCAGCGGGCCGCAGCTGCTGCCAGTGTATGCACAAAGCTCCCGGCCTCATTCCAACTCCAACCACGCATACCCCTGCGTGCGAGGAACGCCGTGGTGTCGACGTGAATTTTAGTTCCGTCACCGCAACATCCTGGTATCATTCCTTATGCGCATTTCGTTCCCAGCCGGCGAGAATCGAGGAGTTTGGTTCTTGGAGACTGGCGACTACCCCTGGCGTTTTGTCCATGTTTGTTGGATCGAAAAAAAAACAGGCACTTATCAGCCTTTCGGCCTCTCAGCCTATTCTCTTCGCGCGGAGCAGCCTTCGCCATGATTGTACACTACTCAACGACGTGAATTGTATATAGTTAACCCTAATCGAGAACGCTGCTACAGATGTTCTTTTCACGTACTGAGGCTCCGTTGAGACGAACATTTTAGTGATGCTCGGTATCTAGTCACCCCTCTATTCACTAGATTTCTGTCTCAAGTGACCTAGCATTTCCAATATTCCACTGCTCAACGCTAAACACCTTGTGACGCACCTCAGTTATTTATAACCACGTCTGATCGGGAGGGGCGACCGCCACACGACGCTAATGCGCATCCGGCACGGCGGAACTAAATTCCGTCCGCCAAGGCTGCTGGGACTGTGGAATTCACGGCCGACGGACAACTGAAACACCACCTCATCGCTCACCACCACGCTCGTTACTGCCAAGCGCCCGAGTATTCACCCTCATCTCGAACGAAAGATACCATCGCCCTGACATCTTCCCACCCCGCACTCGCTCCGCCATGCAATTCCGGCTACTCGCCCTCCTGGCGGTGCTTGCCCCCTTCACCCTCGCCGACATCCAGTTCACAAGTCCGAAAGCTGGTGATTCCATGCCAGGCGGAGGATCCATAACGGTGGAATGGAAGGATTCTGGCGAATCGCCGGCGATAGCGGATCTCAAGAGCTACCAGCTCTTCCTTTGCGCAGGTGGAAACGACGATGCCACGATTGTAAGGATGAAAGCGGACAAGAAGATGCAAAACTAACGGACACTCTGCTTTAGTTGCAACTCACTGCTATCACAACCTCGGGGACATTTACGGCCGGAAACAAGGCGATTGGAACGGTCGGAATCGGCGTTGGGGCGAGCACCATCAAGAACGCCTAGTACGTCTCTCTACCCCTCGATATGGACTCCTGAAATACCAGCTTTGAGTTCTTTGGACGAACAGAGACTGACCATATGAACAGCTTCTTCAAAATGATCTCTGTCGCCACCGAAGGAGGACAAGTGATTAACTACTCCGACCGCTTTTCCCTCACTGGAATGACAGGCACCTTCCCACCCGCCTACGCCGCCGCTGCCCAAGCTGTGACTGGAACCGATGGTCCACCCACCGTCAACCAAGTCGCTGATGCTGCCAATCCCGCCCAGCCAGCCGATCCTGCCGCATACAATGTCCCTTATACCCTGCAGACTGGCTTGACCAAGTTTGCGCCTATGCAGCCGGTTCCTCCCACGAGCATCACGAAGAAGAGCGCCACGCCGCAATACCCCACGAGCGCTGTGACGTTTGCGAAAACATTCTTGCCTACCCCGAAGCAGGTCACGACGCAAACGTTGAGCCAGACGTTCAGCGTGAAGAGCATGGAGAACTCGGTACGTTTTGCATACTCATCCTCATCTGCACATGTGCTGTTGCGAATGCGGACTAACATGACTTTTACAGGCACCCGCTGCGCCCATGCCCTCAGATGACATGGCCAAGTTCCTCCGCCGATGGAAGGACTAAGTGTCTTTCCATACTTCATTCCGCATTCGTTCCATGGCTTGCTCTCACGTTCGCAAACTTTTATCTGCAATCAATCACTGGGGATTATCTCATCATCTATATACCTTCTTGGGGTTTGGAAGTGATCACGGGCTCCACTCGCATATCGGCGCAGGCGTCTATGACGGCTTTCTGGGTGGCATCATGGTGATAGGTCAGGTTGTTAGAATCCCTGCATGCGAGGGATGGCGCATTCTAGGGTATGTCTAATTGATGTAGAGGAGCATTGAATGGGATTGGAATAATGTCATTTTCTTTCTTTGATGAGTGCGAGTTTGCGTTGGTGTACTGTCAGGATGTAGGATCTCGATAGCTAACGCTGCCTCTGGCTCTGGAAACATTGGCTACCGGCTGAGGCGTTGCTGCGCTGCGGGCGTAAGGACGATTAACCTAGTACGAGTACATGCTTGAGTACCTAGTCGAGGTGGATGAAGTCGCTGCCCAGCATTGGACGACGAAGGCATCGGACTTTAGGAAAGTGTACGAGTTGATCCTGGCCAATCCCGGCGTCTGCAGTTCGGGTTGACAGTCTTGAAGAATTTAAGGAGTTGGAACAACCGAAAAAATTGTAGTCGCACGTCGTCCCACTTGCATGTTTAAAAATGTGGTAGTACTACATCTCACTATCGACGTTTGCATGAGTGATGAGAAGTATCCAATGCAGAATCTGGTAGGTGCAGAATCTTAGGCTATTTGTTCAGGATGGAGTCCCACGAAAGAGCGTTTCTTAAACGGAAAAGAAGTGTGGACGGAAGCGCAACTAATGGACAACTGTATGGAGAGACGATGGGCAGTTTCTGTGACCTTTGTGCTGGTAAATCCCTATCTAAGGAACCACTCGTTGGGGAATTTGGAGTGGGATATGACTCTTTAAGTACCGACCGTCTTTTGCAGCAAAGGAGACTAGATTGTTATAAGTGTATTTCACTGAAGCAGATCCTAGAGAGTTTTCACCCAGATATAGCACTGATAAGAGAGCCACCAGATCTCCAGGTTTTTACACACGGTCGATCTGAGTCAGAGAAAGAATATAAACTTCATTTCAAATTGGAAGAAGAATACCACTTGGGAATGGATTCGATTCTAGTTATTGCAGGCAGAGATTGGGCAGATGCTGGGAGCTACCGGAGGCCCGGACGCTTTCCGGATCGCTAGGTCGTGGTTGAACAGTTGTGTACAGAGTCATTCACGTTGTCGATATCCAGACGGAGATGAGGACACGACACTCCTACCGACCCGTGAGCAGGATATTGGAAACGGAACGTATCATATACAGCTACACGAGGCAACACCCGGTGAGCGCGGCATATATGCTTGCCTTAGCCACTGTTGGGGAGTGACGAAGACTTTGCAAACAACCAAATGTTCGGTCAAGGTCATGATGCAGTCCATCCCTTGGTCGCTTCAAGATGCCATTACTGTAGCTCAGGCTTTGGATATCAGGTACCTCTAGATTGATAGTCTTTGTATCGTTCAATACGATTTGAAAGAGTAGGAGAGAGAAGCAAAACTTATAGCTGGCATTTGACAGGGTAATTTTCTTACAATTGCCGCCACGCGGGCAACGGGAGATGCTAACGGCATGTTTGTATCCACTCGTAACACCTTCGAAGGGTTCGACGAGAATAGATCACGTTTTCGGGTCCAGGTTTAGTGGGATGTCAATCACCGGGAACCAGACTTGAGGTTCGAGCCTTTACTTTCACGAGGATGGGTATATCAGGAAATGGCACTGTCACGGTGCGTTCTACACTTCAGTGCGAATGAACTGCGATGGCAATGTAAGCAAGAGGCGTTTTGTGAGTGTGGCGAGGCTTTCACAGGTAGTCTTTTCAACAACCGGGACCCGATGATAAAAGATACTGGAGGCAACAGCTCATTAGCCAATATCGAGGCTCCATCATCAGAATTGAGCCTCCCACAACAGTCTATGGACTGGGCACTGCTGTGGCACAAAGCAGTCGCCGACTACACCGCACTAGACCTGACAAAGGTTTCAGACCGACAATGGGCCATCCTGGGAATTGCGAGTTATTATGAGAAGAGACGGGATTGCAGGTATCTCGCGGGACTCTGGGAAGGAACATTGGTGTTAGACTTGACCGGGTCACTTCGAAACTCTCCGGTCGAAGTCCCGAGGCGATCGAGTTCAGAAATGCTAGCTCCAACGTGGTCTTGGTTTGCAGTTAATCAAGAGTGTGAATACCGGACTCCCATTTCTCTTAAGGAGCCTCGATGCGAAATAGTAGACCTTTGTGCTCCGTATTTGGACAAAACTGGGGTGGATAGGCAGGCTCTGGGTTGCATTACGATTCGTGGGCCGATGATGAAGATGAATTGGTCCACCGCGGATCTTCAGAGAGGTTTCTTGCCAGTTAAATGCGAGGAGGTTCCCGATTACGAATGGTTTGCAGATCAGGCCTTGTTAGATAGAGAAAGAGGGCCATGGGAGGGACCACCGAGCTTGTGGGAGGGTGTTCTATTGCGATGTATAGAGAAGCACAGGCAGTACTACGAACGGATTGGATATGTCGATTACTCGGGCTTTCAATACATAGTAAGGCCTAGACTTGATCTACTGGTGGTTACGTGGTGTGTTTTGAAAGATTAAATCTATCGCTGAGAAGATAATATAGGGTATCGTAAGGAAATCCCATGATTCGAACCGTATCTACGATATGTCAACCTCTCGGAGCCGCTCCAAACAATTGCGGACTGCACGCATGGATGTCTCGGTTTCGGGGTGGTCTGTGCGGCTCGTTGCCCTTCGCGACGCCTGGCGACAAACACGAACCGCGAGCTGCGCCCCAGGTACAGCTGCGAACTGCGCGCATCCCCACCCCAAAGACATTGTCTTGCTATCATTCCTAGCGCGCATACTTACCGTACTCGACATTCGAGGATTACCATCTCTTCATCGACGAACATTGTTGCGTGCAATCCACTGAATCGACCGACCCTCTTCCACCCCGTCCTCCCCGCCCATCGCGGCACCCATCGCAATGTCGAGGCCATACACACCGAATGGAAATGCGCCGCCTGGCTATGGGGAACCTCCATCATATCATTCGAATGAAGAGGAGGACTCCACAACGCCTACACACCAGCACAGCGGAGGCGCGACCATGCGATTGTTGACACACGCGGAGGAAAGCGGATACAGATCGTATGTAGCTCCAGATTCTTCTCTCGAGGACCCCGTTCCGTCTCCTACTACTTCTCTCCTCTCCGACTTTCCTAGTACTGTAGCGCAGGTTGGCGATCGTACGGTTTCATCCGGGGAGGCGGGTAAACAAGCTGCAGCTGAGGCCGCAATTGTCGATCTCCTCCGTGAGGCGTCCTCGTCACTTACCCAACCGGTAGCAAAACCGCAAAAAATCAAGAGGAAGTCTCTCAAGGACCGTTTCAGACACCGTTTCTCTCCTAAACCCCAAAACAGTCCCGTAGACTCATTAGATAAACACAGTCCGAGTCCCTTGACGCGCTCATACCACCCCTCCACATCTTCACTACACTCCCACTCGCGAGCGCCCTCTGTTGTCGATAATGCGCCTGAGATACTGCCACCTCAGTCGGAGATTCCGCCTTACATTCCTTACCGCGCGGCGTCGCCTGCAAGATCCCCAACTCGGTCATGGAGTCCATCGAGATCTTCAGCAGATTGGCCACGACCTCCTGCTTCGACTGTATCATACGAGCCGGTGGATATCAATGGAAGCCCAAGACCTGGAACACCTTCGTCGCGATATGGTAGTCCGAAGCGGCCACTGCCTCCGGCACCACTTTTCGCTGGCGGACGTCCTGTGTCGAGAGATTCCAACCTGTCCTCGAACCTGACCTCTGCTCAATCGGCATCCATACCTATTGACGACGATGATGTCTTTTCAGATCCTCCCAATGATCGCCCTGACCTGAACCACCGGGATTCGTTCGCATCTCAGTCTACATTCACCGAGGAATACACCGTTACAGATGAAAAGACGGATCACTATGGACCCGTTCCGGAAGGAGCGCAAGCCAGACGTGGTGCCAGGCACGCTCAAATGGCGAAGAAGGAAGTTCGCCTAATCAACGGCGAGCTGATTCTGGAGTGCAAGATCCCGACCATTCTCTACAGTTTTCTGCCACGGCGGGATGATGTCGAATTTACGCATATGCGATACACCGCTGTGACTTGCGACCCTGATGATTTCGTTACACGTGGATATAAGCTTCGACAAAACATCGACTCTCGAGAAACGGAGCTGTTCATCTGTATCACTATGTACAATGAGAACGAGATTGACTTCACGCGGACTATGCACGGCGTCATGCGCAACATTTCCCATTTCTGCTCGCGTACGAAATCGCGAACCTGGGGCAAAGACGGATGGCAGAAGATCGTGGTCTGCATCATCTCTGATGGTCGTCAGAAGGTTCACCCTCGAACGTTGGATGCATTAGCCGCCATGGGATGCTATCAGGATGGTATCGCCAAAAACAACGTCAACCAGAAAGCGGTCACAGGCCATGTTTACGAATACACCACCCAAGTCTCGCTAGACTCTGATCTAAAATTTAAAGGAGCTGAGAAGGGTATTGTACCGTGCCAGATGATATTCTGCCTCAAGGAAAAGAATGAGAAGAAGCTCAACTCACATCGATGGTTCTTCAACGCATTTGGTCGCGCGCTGAATCCGAACGTCTGCATCTTGCTCGATGTCGGCACGAAACCAGGCCCCAAGGCCCTCTACCATCTATGGAAAGCGTTTGATAACGACTCCAACGTTGCCGGTGCCGCCGGTGAGATCAAGGCTGGCAAAGGCAAAGGATGGCTGGGCTTGTTGAACCCCCTCGTTGCTTCCCAGAACTTCGAATATAAAATGTCGAACATCCTCGACAAGCCGCTAGAGTCAGTGTTTGGCTACATCACGGTGCTTCCTGGTGCACTGTCAGCATATCGATACCACGCACTGCAGAATGACCATACTGGTCATGGCCCACTCAGCCAGTATTTCAAGGGTGAGACATTGCATGGCCAAGATGCCGACGTCTTTACTGCAAACATGTACCTGGCCGAGGATCGGATTCTCTGTTGGGAGTTGGTCGCGAAGAGAAGTGAGCGGTGGGTGTTGAAGTATGTAAAGAGCGCTACGGGAGAGACGGATGTGCCAGGTAAGTCACGGACCCAAAATTCCTATCAACATCTTCCAAGTTTCATTGCTGACATCATCTCAGACACTGTTCCAGAATTCATATCCCAGCGTCGTCGTTGGCTCAATGGTGCTTTCTTTGCCGCCGTCTATTCCCTCCTTCACTTCCGACAAGTCTGGAGTACGGACCACACTCTCTGGCGCAAGATCCTCCTCCACATCGAATTCGTCTACCAATTTGTCTCCCTTCTGTTCACCTACTTCTCTCTCGCCAACTTCTACCTCACCTTCTACTTCATCGCGGGCTCGCTGGCAGATCCTAAACTCGATCCCTTCGGTCATTCCATCGGCAAATACATCTTCGCAATCCTTCGCTACACGACCGTCCTCCTCATCTGCATGCAGTTCATCCTCTCCATGGGTAACCGGCCGCAGGGCGCGAAGAAGATGTTCCTTTCCTCTATGATCGTTTACAGCTGCATCATGGCATATACAACCTTTGCATCTATCTACATTGTGGTCATCCAGCTCAAGGACCCCAAATCTGTCAAAACCCTCGGCAATAACGTCTTTACCAACCTGATCATCTCAACCGCTACCACGATCGGATTGTACTTCCTCATGAGCTTCTTGTATCTGGATCCTTGGCACATGTTTACTTCATCTGGGCAATACTTCGCCCTTCTCCCGAGTTATATCTGCACGCTCCAGGTCTACGCCTTTTGTAATGCTCACGACGTCACCTGGGGCACGAAGGGTGACAACATCCAGATGACCGACTTAGGATCTGCGCGCGGTAAGTCTGGTGGCAACATTGTCGAGCTCGAGATGCCCTCAGAGCAACTCGACATCGACTCCGGCTATGACGAAGCGCTTCGAAATCTCCGTGACCGTATCGAAGTCCCCGTCCCTGGCATCTCCGAGTCTCAGGCGCAAGAGGATTACTACCGTGCCGTCCGGACCTACATGGTCGTTATCTGGATGGTAGCCAACGCGATCCTTGCTATGAGTGTGTCAGAAGCGTATTCTGGCACCACGGTCAAGAACAATTTCTACCTCAAGTTCATCCTGTGGTCTGTCGCTGGCCTCGCGTTCTTCCGAGCGATTGGATCGAGTGCATTCGGCATCATCAACATCATTCACAGCGTTGCCGAGGGACGTCTCAAATGGGGTGATAGGATGAAGGGCAAGACTGGTCTTGGCGGTGGACGGAGGAAGTGGGGTAGCTCAGGAAGCTCCTGGTGGAGTGGGAGCTGGTTGGGGAGCAAGTTGAGCAGCCTCGCGCCGAGTAGTATTGGGAGCTCGCTCGGGAAGAAGTAAGAGCCGTGTTGTTGAACGGGAGAGGGAAGTTTAATGCGGAGGGAGGCGTTCTGGAATATGGAAATGAGTGACGAAGACGGTGTTGTATGATATCCCAGGTAAGAGGCTACCGCTCTTGGGGTTTGTTGTCTGCTAGGCTTTGGGTATTGGCGCTAAAGTGCGGCGCACGGTATTAGTATTGGTACTTTTCTGCCCATCTCAGAGGCGGGAAATTTTAGATATGCAAATGGTTTTGTTCAAGTCACTTCGTTCATCGTCACATCGCGCTTGGTCTTCCAATGTCTGATTGCACTCCATTTATTCTCTATGAATATCTCTTGCTCGAGGGTATCTCGAACACTTCTCAAACTCATCAATGTCCCAAAAGTCAATGGATAATCTGAGTAGGGCTATGCTAAACTTGTGCTCTCTGTCTTAAGAGAAAGTTGAAATATTGAACACTTTCGCTTATAACAAGATCTATCTCGAATTGGAATCGTCGACCGCAAAACAAAAGGGAAACCAGTCATCCACCGCCCAGAACCAGTACGGCCCTACAAAGGCCTGGTCCCCGGCACCTTCCACGTCTCCTCTTTCTTGTCCCACTGGCATTGGACATATTTTTCCCCGTTCCACTCCGGGGACTTCTTCCGATTGCGCTCGGCAATCACCTCCTCGTCGCCGTAGGAGCGGGTTCCGGGCAAGGTCTCCCCGCGCCACGGCCCGAACCTGCTGCCCTGATTGTTGAAGAGTGATGGGCGCGCGGGAATGTGGCTCGTGTCGTAAGTTACGAAGCGCCGCGGGATCCCGCCTTCGGCGAGGAGGGTGCGGGCTTCGGCGGCGCCTCCAGCTAGCTCTTCGATCATTGTGCGAGCTGCCGTGGTTGCGACGAGGCCAAGTGTGGGAGTGAGAGGTGGAATGGTAGAGGTTGAGTTGTGGAAGCGCCGCGGAATCCCTCCTCCGGCGACGAGGGCGCGAGCTTCGGCGGCGTCGGCGGCCAGCTCTTCGAGGAAGGTCCTCGCTGCCTTGGTTCGAGAAGTCGCTCGAGGAGGAGTGGTAGTGGGAATGGTAGGGGCTACGGTAGTTACGGCCTTGTTCAATTGTCTGTCGGCGTGGCGAGTGAGGGTTTCTACGGGGACGTGGTCCTCTACAGTGTCCATTACGTCTTCCGCCTCCTCGTCATCGTCGTAGTCCTGGGCTTTGGTGTAGAATGGAGATGTCTTTTCGGCAGAGCCCTCCTCTACATCCTCCATAGCGTCGTCTGCCTCTTCATCATCGGTACGAGGGCCATGACTCTCGGTGCTGGTGGCAGGTTCCTCGTCCGATTCCTCGGTATCTTCGATTACAACAGGGTTCTTCTTCGAAGCCCCCCTCTCGGCTTTTGTTGAAGACTTGCCTTTCTCCCCATTCGATGCCTTCAGTCGACCCGTTTGACCATCTGGCTGATCCTCGGAACCTGAAATCCAACATAGCGTAGCGTCTGTTGGAGAGAGCGGAGTATATGTTAATACTCTCAGGGCCTCGCGGTAAATCTCAAGGCTCGCGTTCTTTTTCGACTCACTGTTCCCTATCTGCATGGATGTATACTCCAGATTGGCCTGTTCACAACGGGCCTTGACACCTGCTAAGAATGGATCCGTCCAATTCATTGAGATCCCCTTCTTGCTCTGAGCTTCACACAGATCAGCTACTTTCCTGAACTGGGCCGTCTGCTGCCGTTCCCTCTGCTCATTCTTCGTCTCCTTTTCTGCATTTCGTCGCTCTGGGGCGGGGCTGGACTCGTCGCCCAGGACAGGTTTGCCAGATGAAGCCTCGGGTTGCTGGTATGTGTTCTTGCCATGATCTAGGCTAGAGGAGCCTCCTTTCGATTGCTTTCCGACATTGTCCTGAACCTGTTGCGAAGAAAGTGAAATCGGACGACGTGCAAGATCTTTTGGAGAGCGAGGAACATATGAAAGTATTTTCAAGGCTTCCCGGCATATTTCGCGGTTCTTGTGTCCTTTCGGCCTCGCTCCCCTCTTCTCCATTGCCTCCAATTGCTTCTCGTAGGATTCGCAATCGCCCTTGACGTGTGCCCAAAATCGCTCTCTCCAGTCAATCTGGACGTTTTGTTTGTGACGATCCTCGCATACCGCAGCCACCCTCCTGAATATTTCGATTCTCTCTTCCAGCATCCGCTCCTTCTCGATGGTACGCTTGGCAGAGGGTTTTCTTTCTGCGACAGGAGGTGGTGGTTGGCCCTTCGCTTTTGCTGGGGAAGAATTGGGATTGTGTTCAGGTGGTGAAGGTTCAGGAGAGGGGATTGGATCCCTTGTAGCACGGGACGGAGCTGGAGCCCTAGTCTCCTGGGTGCGAGAATATGGGGCTTGGCGCCTTTTGTCCTCCTTGACAAGTGTTCGTTGCTTTGGCATCTTGGTAGAAGGTGGAGGATGGGTATCGGAAATAATGTGCGGTGGTGAAGGTTGGTTTGGATTGGACCGGACTTGTGGGGAAAATGTTGTGGGTGGTGGTGTGGAGTGTGGAGTGGGGACTGCAGGTAGATGATCGAGATTACGAGTTAGAGGAGGGGGTTTATATAGGGGCCCCTGTCCCATGGGGAGGCCTCACCACCCAGTGGAAGCAAATATGTCAGCGTTCCGCTGGACAGGCTTCTACATGTGGGTGAATGTTGACCCAGAAATCATTATATAACGAATGCTTTAGTGGGAGCAGGAAAGTCACCGGCTCCAGCTTATAAGTATATGAATGAAACAATGCTGGTAAGGTTTGTTGGCGTTGGCTTGCTCATTGAATGGATGATCCCAGACAAAACGTTTGCTTTTATGTTGGAGGGGAAAACAGAGATGAGCGTTCGTACTAGCTTCCTTTGATTCGATATTTGCTCAATATCATTTCAACACCCACCTTGGCGAATATTGGGTCCTAGTATAAGCAGTATAGAGCTACAGTGCGACGCCTGATGTCCACGTGATCAAATCCTCCAATAGGTCTTCGGGGTAATTATAGAACGTAATTACTCAAATTTTGTAGGGTCAATGCAAAAAATCTCAACAGGCCTTATCAACGGTCTCATTTATTTTGTGTAGTAAGACTTCCAGAATCATTTTAGAATGTAAGGCCGGATGCATTGAGTTGGGAAGAGTAAGTGTCACTAGAAGCAATTTGTTCTGTAACTTCAGTTCGTTTCATATGTTGCTTGCTGTAGAGTAGTAACTTGATTCTGTGTGACGGCAAAAGGCAAAATGGGCATGAAGCCACGACTAAAACGACCGAAGGAGCTCAAAAACTACTAGGACTCTCTCCGCTCCAGACACGCTCCAGAACCAAGCTCATAGCCCCCATCAAAGCCATTTCTCACCATCCCACTGAGACGATATTTGCCATTAGCCTCGACAATTTCCTCAAAGTAACCAGTCTCCAGAATGAGCACTTCATCGTACGGGTTCTCGCCCCGCCACTGCCCGAATCTGCTGTCGAGCATGTTGAGGGTTTGTTGAGGGGGAATATGGCTGGTGTCGTAACTGATGAACTGTCGGGGAACGGTACCCTGTGCGACGAGAATGGCTCTGGCTTCTGTGGCGTCTTCGGCTAGTTCGTGGGCGAATGAGCGCTCAGCGGAGTTAGGAAGGATAGTTGGGGAGGGAAGTGGAATGGAATGTGGAATGGGGGATGTGGTCGCCTAACATGAGCTGAATCGGTACGGTGGTCTGCCCTGGCAGCGGGAGAGGAGACGTGATCGGGAGCATCATCGGCCACGTCCATCGGATCGGTCAGAAATGCGTCTCCGCTGTCATTGTCAGGGATCGTGCAGGTTTCCTCCTCCGAGTTCTCCGCTGAGTCAGTATGGATGGGATCGCTCGTCGCGGCCCCTTTCTTGACCGACTGCGAGGACTTTGGCTGCTCATCTACTACGGGAGCCTCCGCCTCTTCAGACTCTGGGAAAGAAAAATCTTGCCCGCTCTCTTCCGGCTCTCGCGACCGGGTCCTCTCCATCATCATGCGCCTCTTCTTCAGCTCGTGTCCCCCCTCGCGGACCGGCTTCGACGACAAAACTGCCCTGGATTTTAGCGTGCATCAGCGTCGAGAAGCCTGCGCTTCCTCTGCAGCTTCGTCTTCCGTGTTACGTTTTGAGTCCCCGACCACCATCTTGGTCTTCTCCTGAAACCTCGCTTCTTCTGCCTTTCGCCTCCGCCGCGCCATCTTAAGTTCTTCTTTGACCTCACGTCGAGCTCCCTTGTCCGTCTCGGGGCTTAGCCTTGCATGCTCTGGGTATTTCGACGTCGCTTCCGTCCGAAGTTCTTGCTGAGTTTGATACCGCTCGTTCATGTCTTTGAGTTGGTGGGCAAATCCTAACTTGCGCTTCATCGTCTTCCAGCCTTTGACATTGGTAAAATTAGTCCTTCGTCCGAGTCAACGTCAGTCTCTGAAGAATCCGAGGATGGGGAATCGCTGCGGTGAATGATTGCTTGGGATTCCTTCGAAGAAGCCTGAACCTGCTTTGAGAGGGCCTGAGTTGGCTTCAGGGGAGCTTGAGCCTGCGTTGAGGGACTGTCAGATCGCTCCAACGTGTTTTTATCCGCGTTCTGTGCGTGATACTTGGCATGTACCGAGCGGTGGATGAGTAGCGCTTCTTCGTTTTCCTCGTCGGAGTCGTCGGAGTCCTGACCTCGCACTGAAGGAGTGGGACGATTCGCTTGAGGAGCGGCGCGCGAGGATGTGGGGATTTTCGTAGACTCCACTGTATCCTCAGACTCATAGTGGGTAATCTTTTCCGAGTGAGAGTATGATGTCTTGGAGACCTTGTCCGTCTTCGGGAGTTTCTGTTGCTCGGGCATTCTGGCAGCAGAGGGCAGGTGATTGAAGAGTCGGAAAGTGATGAAGCAAGACATGGCTTGAAAGAAGACTTGCAACTTGGAGACGAGGGTAAACATGAATGTCTAGACTGGGGACAAATTCGCTTCCCGACGAAAGTGGAGCGACTAATCTCGAACGCGGTCTGGCAAGACATACCCTCGCTGGTGAATGATGACTTGGAAATCATATTTAGAGTGTAGAAGGCGGTATTACAGTCTCTAAGGGGAAAGCAGCGAATTTGCTCACTGCGCCATATGTGGCTAAGAAGAAAGCATTGCCCCAAGACTAGCAGACACGGGAACTTTCGATCCTGAGAAAAGAAGAAGGCACTTGTGATGAAATTTATGAAAAGAGAACGGCGGACATTAGTGCGGGAAGCAAAAAAGTTTTCTTCTGGCGTTTCGAGTCACTTAGTTTGCCGGTGTTTGAACGTAAAATTTGAATCAATCTGGTTTGAAGATGAAGCCGCTACCAGCCGCTTTGGGAAATAATTGCCGTAAAAATATGGCTTCATCCTCATCGCCCTGGATGAGACAGTCCCCGCGTGGATGCCGCCATCTCACCGTCCCGGTGGCTTTTCCATCGACGTCACCTGGGAGTCGAGAGGCGGAGTGATTCTCTCTTGTAAGTGGCGGTACGATAACGAGAAGCCATTCTAATGGAAACGAGAAATATGGCGAAAGAAAGGCAACGAAAAAGCGAAGAAGCTGGAGGCCTACGATCCCTTTTGCGATGATCAGAATATTCCACCCGTGACATCTATCACCTGTCCATTGACCCAGCTGCTCTTCTTTTCCGCCAAAAAACCCACCACATGCGCAATCTCCGCGACCGTTCCAAGGCGCTTCTCCGCCGTTGGCCTCGACACCATCATTGCCATCCTATCTGCTGGATACTGCAGAACTGTTTCTGGAGAAGCGCATTCGGTTCAGCTTCAGATCGAAATTGAATCAACTCTGAGAAAAACTTACCGGTAGCTGTGAACCCCGGTTGGACCGCGTTCACCGTGATTTTCTTCTCCGCTGCATACTGCACTGCCAGCGTCTTGGTCATGTACTCGAGTCCGGCCTTGGCCATGCCGTATAGCATCGTCGCCGGAATGGGCATCTTAGCTGCCCCAGAACTTATCATGATGATGCGACCGCCGGCATTGATAACTTTGAGAACCGCTTGCGTGACAAAGAGGGGGCCGCTGAGGTTGGAGAACTGGGCGTTGAAATCCGCTAAGGTGGTTGAATCAAAGGAAGTATGAGGCGCGCGATGGACAGCATTGTTGACTTTGGAGGCCGTTAGGACAATTTCATCTAGGCTCACGTAACGGAACGATCGGAAAAGGAGGAATGATGGGGATACCTAGTATATCAATTCCATCAACGCCGAAACCTTCCAGTACCGCCCTTACGATCTTATGTCCCACCTCCGGATCAAGCAAATTCGCCTTGAAAGCCAACGCATCGCTACCCAGGCGCTTGATCTCCTGAACGACAGCCTCCGCCGCTGTGCTCTCTGAGTGATACGTGATTGCAACAGCTTTCGCGCCCTTTTGCGCAAAGTTCAGCGCAATCGCTTCGCCAATCCCGCGCGACCCGCCCGTTACTATCGCGATCTTGCCTGCAAATGGGTTCGCCATGACTTCGAACGCCTCGAATCGGGATGGGGATTATACGTTGGGTTCAACGATGTTAGTAACGGAGTAAGACGACACGGAATTTTTGACTTGTCTAGATGCGACAGAACTGTAGGCAAGGATGCTAGGACGCTCTTAGCTAAGACGTATCTTACTTCGTACAACTATCTAGTTAGATCCTTATTTAGATTATATATATTTATATATAAAACCCTTTTAAACCGCTATTTAAACTGCCTTTTATAGTATAAGTTATATATATTACTTAGGAAAATAGCCTATTATATAGAAAAAATACTATAGAATAGCTTTATAGATTTTCCTAAGCTAGATATTTATTAGTTTCTATTAAATACCTATTTTTATAGTTTTTAAAGGTAGCTATATATATATTACTTAGGAAAATAGCTTAGTATATAGAAAAATTACTACTTTAAACAATTAAACAGCGTTTTAGCCGCTAATTTTAGTGGCTTATAACACTGTTTTCTAAGGCTAACTTACTATAAAACCTTTTTAACTGCGCTAGTATAGGCGTAAATATATATCCCCTTTAGGTTTCCTCTATTAGCTAGTATAGGCGCTAATAGTTAAAGAAATTCTAAAGCCTATTTTATATTCTAAATATAGTAGTACGCCTATAACTTTAGTTTATTTTTAATACCTATATTATATTAACCTAAACTAAGGCTGCTTTACTAGCAGTATACTTAAACTTTTCTACTTTTTATTAGTAATAGATCTGCGCATAAAACCTGCTCCCTTTTATTTTTCCTCTACTCTTTTTTATTTTTCCTCCGCTTCCTTTTATTTTTCCTTTACCTAAAGCCGTAACTTAAAAATATTACACCTATTTTAAATACACACCGCACCGCTTATTAACTAACTTTTAGAACTTTTACTTTTATAGTAAAGTAGTACCTATATTCTAACCTTTAGGTTATAGGCTCTACCTTTATAAGCTTAAAATATATAGCCTTTTTATATAAAAAAGCTATCTAGCCTTCTAATTAGTAGTAGTATAAGTAACTATAAGGCCTTTTTACACGCTATTAAAAAGTAAAAAGTATTTAGATAGTATTTAAAGCTAGAAATACTTAGCTTACTACTATAATAAAAACTTAGTTACTATTTACTAAATTAGCTTTTTCCTTTATTAAGCTCTTTTATTAAGCTTTTAGTTAACCTTTTCCTTTATTAATATCTACTTTTATTAACTTTTACTTTTATTAAAGGGGTTAGTACTAGTACTATAGTAGTATAAAGTAGTATAGTATATATAGAGCACCTAAGTAGAAAAAAAAAGGAAAAGGTATAGTATATATAGTATATATAGTATATATAGGCAGAAGGAGCAAGTATAGTATATATAGGCAGAAGGAGCAAGTATAGTATATATAGGTAGAAAAGATTAATTAAAGCGGCGCCTATAAAAGCGCGTAGTATAGCTATATAGCTAGCTATAAAAAGTAGTAATAGATAGATAATAGAGCTTACTATAGAATAGTTATTACGCTGTTTTTTTAGGTTCTTTTAGTAGTTATTAAGGTTACAGGATATTATATATATAGATATTACGTAATCCCGGGCTAAGGGTTTTTCTAGCGCCTTACGCGCTCTACTATATATATAGCTTATAGCTAGAGCCTTTCTCCTTTCTATATAACCTTATTAATAGCAATATAATTTTTTCTTTAGCTATACTTCTAATACTAGGTTATATTATCTAAGGAAACCTAGAAACCCTAATTTCTTTTTAAATTATATAGCTATACTGCTGTATATATACACCTATACTAGTTGCTAGCTTTAAAATTTAGCTATATAGTTACTAACTACAACTACTAATATACTCTATACTAACTTACCTACTTACTCTATATTAATAAAGCCTAGACCTTATTATATATAGTTAAATATACTGGAGTTTAATAACGCGCTAAGCGGCAGGCAACTCTATAACTCTAATATTCCCTTTAGTGCAGGGGGGTTAGTTATTACTAAGGCGCACCGCACTTTTCTTATATATAAACACAGTATAATAAAAAGGGTAATACTTAAGGTAATATATTTAAAAAAAATAAGGAGCTATAGGTTCTAGTAATTTCTTACTTATTTTTATAAGAAAAAAATCGCACTAATAAAAGGCGCAAGTATATTAGTAAAATACTTAACACCGCTATTACTAGCGCATACTATTATAGTAACCACCTGTAACACCTTACCTACTATAATTTGCCGATTACGTGTCTAGATTATATAGCTTTGTTACCTAATCTCGCATAGAACTCGTAAGCTCGCGCTATGCGCACGTCCCACCGCTATATCTTCTTCGCCGGCGCTTCTAATTTCCTATTCCTTACACAACGTCTTAAACCTCTATATAATACTATATATAGCACTTAATTAATACTTCTATCTAAGCTTTATACCTCTGCTTATAGCATTATTATAATATATACCTACCTAGTAAATTCCTTAATACCTAGAATTCTACTACTATTATAGGCAACTTCTAGAAAATAATTAGGCTAATTAGCTTAGACCTCCTACTTAGTCTATATAATATTAGTGCTCTAGTTAAGTAAATAGAAGGCAGCTACTTTAAAACCCCTAATAAATTCTATAGCTAGATTAATAAAAAACCTATTATAGCTTTCTACCTGCTAAGGTTTTTAGTAGAAAGCACTATAATCTATATAAGTAAGTATAGAATTGCTATTAAGGAATAGAAGGAAGAAAAGAATAAAATAGAAAATAAGTATAATAATATAGATAAATAGATTACTTAGCTAAAAATAAATCTTAATTAAACTAAAATTAACCTTTAAGCTACTAAGTTATATATATATAACCTTTAATAACAATAGTCTAAGCCTACTACTAAGGCGTTTAAAGGCCCTATTTACTTTAATAATAAGGGATAATAGGATAATAATATTAACTATAGACCTAACTACTATAGTTAAAAGAATAATTATAGTATATACTATAAACTAGGCTATACTCTACTAGAAACCACTATATATAGCAATAGTAAGTATAACTAGCGCTTACCCTTTCTATACTAAGATTATTGCTGTAATAATAGCAGTAACTACTATAATAGACGCACTTTTCTATACTTTTAGACTACCTTATCTTTATAACTAGCCTATTACTAGCCGGATCTAGCTCTGTTTAATAGAATAGATAGTAAATACTACTCTATCTAGCGCAGTAAGGTCTTAGTAAAGATCTACTATACTTTTCCTAATAAAATAGATAACTTTAAGCTAAACTATATTAAAAGCGTTCTAGCTAAGAAACCTTTTAAGCGGATCTAGGCTTATTATCGCCAGAATATTATTTATAATAATATTAACGCCCTTTAGTTTTTAGATAAAGGCTTTAGTAAATATAATATTAAGGCTAAAGCCGTTATATAACTTAAAACCCTAAAAATAGGTACTAATATATTTACTACCTTCTATAACTATTTCCTTAATATTATAGGTAAGCTAAACTATAGCGCTGCTAAGCTTATCTACTAGTTCTATATTTAATTTATATTTTACCTATAGTCTAAGCTAGTAAATAGACAGGTTTAGTACTATTTTAATAACTTTATAAAGTATATATATATACTAAATTAGCAGGACTAGGCCTTTTAATAGTCTAAAACTTATAATACTTTTATTTTTTAACTCTAATAGACTGCTATACTATCTATAATAACCTAATATATATATAGCTATAGCTATAGCTAGAGTAGCTATATACTATTACTGCTATTATAAGGAACTATAGCTGTAGGTATAGCTATAACCCTAAACACGCTACGCCCCTATATAGTTATAGCCGCAGCTAGTATAGAACAACGCCTGCGCACTATAAAAGTAGAAAATAAGTTAGTGTTAGGTTCGTGGCTGGAAAAGGGTTGTATTGCTATTAACAAAGTTGCGTGGAGAAGAAAAAGGCTCCGGCCACGGGCCTACTATATAGTTAAGCGCGCGCCAGCAGAACCCCGGGCGCCGGCAGAACTCCAGGCGCCGGAAGAACCCTCGGCCCGGGATCACGTGACGTCCATGCACGTAATGATCCGAGGCCTCGATAACTACTAAGAGAATGCTAAGGAATAATATAATATATGCCCCTTTTTTAAAAACTAAGCTTTTATAAAAATATAAATATAAAAAAAGACTTACTATATAAACTTATATAGTAGACAGCTAATATAGGCGTATTATAATAATATAGTAATATTCTAGTAGTTCTAAGTAGGTAGTATTTAGTTCTTTAGTTTAATAAAGTAAGTAGGTGGTTTAGGTTTCTATAGGTTGCAGTAGTAGAAATTAAAGACTTTATAAAGGCAGCCTTTAATATTTTTAGATAGTTGCCAGTATCTATATAGCCTTATATTACCGATATAGTAGACCTTATACTATATATTATTATTTTAAATTTATAAGTTAACTATTTAGGTAACTATCTATTTCTTAACAGGCTTATTATTATTATCGCGCTGTATTAGCTTAGGCGGTGGTGTAGGTTTAGGCCGGTTCTAGCCCTTAATTAGCTTAGAAGTATTAAGCTAGAGTAGTAATAGGTAGAAAACGTTGTATATCTTAGTGTCGGACGGCAGGTCTAATTAGAAAGCTGCGCCGCGATTAATAACCTTATTAACGCGGAAAGGGCCGATAACTTATTATTAAGCGCCTTTTTAGCGCGGTCTAGCTTAATATTCTTTGCGTTAAGCTAGACTATATTATTAACGCGTATATCTGCCGCAGTATTATAGTAGCGGTTAACTTAGTAAGCTTATTCCTTCTAAGCCTATATAATACAGTTCTATAGGTAGACCTTAATATTTTTAAAGTATTAAGTAAAGTTATTAGCTAGTTCGCGTTTAACCTCCCTATTTTTAGAAATCTTCTTACTATTAGCTAGAGGCAGTTCTAACTCTAAGCGTGGATTATAGCTATAATTAGCGAAGAAAAAGGACAGGCCTATTATAGCTAAAACGTGGGTATTAGCAACTAGTTCCGCAAAGGGTAGTAAGTTATACTAGTTATCTTATATATACTATATATAAGCCTATAGGTACTTCTTTATATTAGTATTAGCAATTTCTATTTAACTATCTATTTCTAGGTAGAAGGCGGTAGATATATTAAGTAATAATTGTAACTAATAATAAAGGTGCTGCTAGAACTTAGAGGTGAATTATATGCCTAAGTTGCTAGTAATAGACGCTGGCAGGCTATAGAGCCGGTATATCTATTAGAAATAGACTTTTATAAGCTTATCCGCTTCTAGTAAAGTAATAGTAAGGAAGTAATATTCCTTTAAAAGTTAATTAATTATAATAAGTATATAATAATACTTATAGCTATAATATTTGCAGATAGGTAGGTCTATAATATAGTCTATAGCAATATCACGCTAGCAATAAAGTAGAACAGGCAGGGGCTATAGGAAACCTTACTTAGCAAAGTTAGATAGCTTAATATTATAGCAGCGTTGGCAGGCGTTAATATATATTATAATTAATTTAGTGAACTATAGCTAGTAGTAGCTAGGTTATATATACTAGAGGCAATTAGCGTATCTTCTATACCCTGCGCTGGTATAATTATAACCTAGCTGTATAATCTTAAGTTAGAGGGCGGCTAATTAAGAAATAAATAATTATCTAGAGTTTTTATAGTATACCTATAGCCTGCTATCTACAACTTCTAGCTTGCTTATAAATAGTTGCACGCGCTTATTCCTTAGGATATCGCGTGGCAGTTTACAGTTACTGTGCTGCTTTAATACTATAATCTAATATATAAAACAAGTTAGTAAAGTATTATTAATACCGCTGCTATTATTAAAAGCAGCCTTATCTATATTATAGGCTTTCTTAATAAGTTTATAGAGGGGCTTATTATAGTTGGCTTCTATAATACCTATAGCGCAGAGGTAGAAGTTTTTAGATACCTTAGTAGTAAGGTTTTTTATTTTAATTATAGTTTGCTATTAGAATAGAAAGTGTTTATTTTTATTATTATTAGACTGCAGAAGATCTTAGCTTCGGCGTGTAAGGCTATCGGGCTTAGCCCTAAAGCAGCCGGGACGGTATATTAGGATATAATTAATTTCCGAGAGGATCTATAGCCAGCGCATCTGTTACTGGTTAAGTTATTGCGTAGTTATAAAGTATAGTAGATTTCGGTAATCTATTAGCACTTAGATAGGGTTCTAGTATCTATTACCCTAATACTATAGCTTCTATTTTTTAAAGGTAAGAATAATAGTAAGCAACTCTTTATTATAGATTTTATAGTTATATTCTGCCGGTATTATTTTATATAAGTAAAAGGTAATAGGGTGCTATATACTGTTGTTATAAAGCTAGGAGAACACCTCCGCAGCTATATAGTCTAATGCGTCCGTTTTAATGCGTAATTTCCGGTTAGGATTAAAGTATTTAAAATAAGGTGCGGTGGTAAATACTATTTTAAGGTTGTTAAAGGCCTTCTAGTAATTTATTATCTATTTAAAATAGATATAACTATCTAGTCCTTTTTTAGATAGATTAGTAAGCAGCTTATATAACCGCAAGAAGCCTTATATAAAGCGTCTATAGAAGTTAGCTAAACCTAGGAAAGTCTAAATGTTTTTAAGGTAAGTAGAAGTAGCCTATTTAGTAACGGCCGTAACTTTTTCTAGATCTATTTTAATGCTATTAGTTATAATAATTAGACCTAAATATTTAATACGCTTAATAAGGAATTTGCACTTATTAATATTAAGGTAAAGGCTAGCCTTATAGAGGCGGTCCAGGACTTTCTATATATAGGCGATGTGTTCCTTTTTAGTTCTATTAGTAAACATAAGTATATTATCTATATATGCCGAATAAAAGTTGTCTAGGTACTTTTGCAGGATGTTATTAATAAATATTTAAAAGGTGCCGGGCCTGTTATATATACTAAATTCTAGGACCTTAGATTAGAATATGCTATACCTTATAATAAAAGCAGTTTTCTATTTATTGCCTAGTTTAATACATACGCAGTTAAAGGCGGAAATAATATCTAGCTTAGTATACTATTTAGCTTTATAGAGGCAATTTAGTGTTTTTTAGATAATAGGAATTAGGTATTAATTCTTTATAGTAATAGCGTTAAGGCCTTAGTAGTTAACGCAGAAGCGGTATATTTTGTCCGGTTTCTTAACTAGAAGAACTAGTGCGTGTATAAAAGAGTTGCTATTTTTAATAAAGCCTTTATCTAGAAGTTTCTAGAGCTTATTATAAATAATATAATTTTTCTCCTCTAAAATAGCTCGGGTCTTATACTTAGGCAGGGGAGCGTCTAGTTATAGAAGAATAGTATAGTTATAGTCTTAATAGAGTGGCAGGTTTCCTACCTTTTATTATAACTATATATTAACCTACAGGTGGAAATATTTATCTAGGTAAGCGCGTAGCTTATTAGGTAAGTATATCTTTTATTCCTTTATAAATTTATTATACTTATTAACGCTAAAGGCGTATAGTTTAAGCGTGCTGTTAGCCTCTAGTATACTAATAATATACCTAATTATAGGTGTATTAAACAGGGAGTTGTTTAGTTTAGGTATAAATTCCGGTCTATAGATCTAAATAAGGTTCTTAGGCTTAGTGCGTTAAATATAGCGTTCTATAGAACTAATAAATATCGCAAATAAGAATATAGATTAAAGCTTATCAGGCCCGGCGGCGTGGGAGGGAGCCCCTTTGCAGAAGATTTTGGCTGGCACGCTATTATAGTAGCAGTATAGATCACGGCATTATAATTAATAGAAATAAAAGCTTTTCTTAATAAAGTTAATTTCTAGATTATAAGTTTTATGCTAATCTATTCCTAGAACTAACGGAATATACCCTAGGTTAGCAACGTAGCAGACTAGCTGCTTAGTATAAAAACCTATAGCAATATTAATAATTGCGGCATAAGTAATAGATTAAGAGGAGTTGGAATTGTTGATATATATAAGGTAATAAGGTGAATTAAAAGGAATTTAATAAATTTTGTATTTGCGCGTAAATAATTAATCTATAAAAGAGGATATTATACTATTATTAGAGAGAGAATATATATAAATAGTTTAATTACTGTCTAAGACTATAGAATAAGAAAGCAGATACTAACTACTTTTTTTTAGCTAGAGCTTTATAATATTGTGCTGGGTACAGGTGATAGCTATAGTAGAAATGCGAAGTTCCGGCTAACTTTCCTTATTCTTAATATACTCTAGTACTTCCTATAGCTAGAAAAAAGTATTAAACTATAGAAGAGGTTCTATAGCCTGCTTTATTCTATACTTTTTAGGTATTCTATAATAGGTACCTCTATATTAGCTTTTACGCAGTTTTCTAGGCTTCCTTTATAGGTCTAGAAGGTTATTAGTAGAAACTAAGTTGCTATATTTAGAGGAAGTAGGTAAAGAATAGAAAGTAGATAATAGGGTAGATAACAGGGTTAATAATAGGGTTAATAACGGGGTGGATTTATAATTAATTATAACGGGTTCTTAGGCGCGACTATATATAAGAACTACTTATTTTCCTAGCCGGAAAACGTAATATCTATAGCGCGGAGAGGAAAACTGCTAGTTATCTAAATAGAGAAGTTCTAAAGAAGGCAGTTATTATTAGTAGCGCGGTAGCCGATGCAATAGCAGTAATTATAAGCGCTAGCTTAATATATCTGCTCCTTATTTTCTATAGAAAGCTTGCCTATACTCCGGATATAAGCCAGCTTATTTTTAGGCTTTATAGTGCGCAGGCGCTGTTCTATACCTAGCGCAGCTATAATAGTATAGGTGCGCAGAGTATTTAGAGTAGTTATAGTACTAGTAGTTATAGTAGTAGTTCCTATTATAGGCGTAGGTAAGTATTCTCTGCAGCTACGGCTATAGCTATAAGTAGACTAAGTAGTTGCTATAGATAAGGTAGCCTAATAAGGTTAGAAAACAAGGGTATTATATTTTTTAGATTGCTGGAAAGCAGTATTCTATATATCTAAAGTATAAATATATTATATAAAGTTATTAAAACAGTAATAGACTACTCTATTTACTAGTTTAGATTATAGGTGCGGTGTAAGATATATTTTAAACTAGTAGATAAGCTCGGAGGGGCTTTAGTTAAGGTTGCTAGTAATGTTAAGGAAATAGTTATAAAAGGCCGTAAATAAATTATTACCTATATAGAAAGTTTTAAGCTATATTAGGGCTTTAGCTTTAATATTATATTTGTTATATCTATTATCTAAGGAGCGGAGGGCTTCTACTTTATTATAGATAATCTATTAGCGGTAATATACCTATACGCGCTTAAATAGTCTACTAAATAGAACGCTCTTAATATAGTTAAGCTTAAAGTTGTCTATCTGCTCCGGAAACGCGTAACGGATTTTAGTAAGAACCTTGCTGCGCTAAATAGGGTAGCTGTTAGTATCCGTTCTATTAAATAGAGCTAGGTTAGGCTAGCAGTAGCTAGGCCGTAAGGAGACTAATAATAAGGGCTAGGTATATAGTAGTATACGGCTACTGTAGTAGCTGCTATTCTTATAGCAATAATTATTATATAGAGAGGGTAAGCGACAGGCCTAGTTATTGCCGCTACTACGCATATTAGCTGTAGGTGGAGCGTACGCGGGCTTAGTATAGTTATCGCAACTATAGTTATTAGGCCTACTAGTAGGCTGTTCTCCGGCCCTACTATCTATCCGCTAATAGTTAATATTATTATTGCGCCGCCTATTTTTATTAAAATAAACGGGTTCTTTAGAAGTCTTAATAGTAGGCTTAGACTATTGTTATTAAAGGTTATACGCATGCAACTTAGCAGCTTAGAGTTTAATATTAGTATAGTTAAAGCGGAGCTTTAAGTCCCTAATCTCCTTATCTATAGTGTTAAATTTATTATAAAAAGTATTTAAGTTCTTTTTCTATTCCTCTATACCGGCTCTATACTTATTAATATAGATAGTAGTGCTTTTAACTAAAGTATATAGCAGCTTAAAGGCTTAGGTAGGCTTACTATTTACCTATACGCGGAATTCTATAGCGTTCTTAAGTAACCTACCTTCTATTTATTTAATAAAATTGTTGATATTATATAAGTTAAGGAGAAGGTTAAAAGTAATAGAGTTTTTATCGGCCTAAAAGTCGGCCGTAATAGTATTAGATTTCTAGGTAGTAAAGGCCTTAGAAATAGCAGTGTTAAGAATCTTACTAATACGCTTGCGCCGCTTATAAAGACAATTCTATTAATTCTTTTTGCGTAAGGATAATTATATAAGGTTTACTAGTAGTGCGTTTTTATCCTTTTTAAAGATATTACCTTAAAAAACTCCTAGTAACTAACCCCCTCTGCACCTATTAAAATATTAGAGTAATAGGGTTACCTACTACTAGAGGGCGTATTAAGCTAATTAGGTATACCTAGTTGCTTATAATAGGGCCTAGGTTTTATATAAGTATAGGAAATAAGTAAGTAAATAAGTAAAAAAAGGAAATATATTAGTAGAAGAGGTTAGTAATTAAGTAATTATATAGCCGAATTTTAAAGCCAGTAGTACTAGTATAGGTATGCGCGTATATAGCAGTGCAGCTATATAAAAAGAAATCGAGGTTTCTATATTTCTAGGTTTTTAAGAATAATATAACCTAGTATTAGGTTTATAGCTAGAAAAGGGTTATATTACTATTAATAAAGTTATATAGAGAAAAGAAAGGCTTTAGCTATAGGCCTGCTATATAGTTAAGCGCGCGCTAGTAGAACCCTAGGCGCCGGCAAAACTCCGGGCGCCGGAAGAACCCTTAGCCCGGGATCACGTGACGTCTATGCATATAATAATCTAAGGCCTTAATAACTACTAAGAAAATACTAAGGAATAATATAATAGTTAGCCTATATTTAAAGTATTAGTAAACTTTTTTTAAAAGATAAAAAATAGACCTAATAAGTAGGTGCCTGTAATTATTACTGCTATATAGGTTACTACGCTACTAATAATAACTATTCCTTAGCTAACTTTTCTACTTAGGTAACTAGCGGCCTTTCTTTCTATAGCACTAATACTATTTTAGCCGGCTAGGAAAATAAGTAGTTTTTAGGCAGAGTTGCGCCTAAGAACTTTTTATAATCGATTATAAAACTACTCTATTATTAACCCTATTATTAACCCTATTATTAACCCTATTATATACTTTTATTTTATTACTAGCTACTTCTAAATATAGTAAACTAATTCTAGGCTAGGCTAAAAAAGCTAGGAAAATATATAAAAGCTAATATAGGGGTATAAAGTATAGAATACTAAAAAAGTATAGAATAAAAAAAACTATAAAACTATAAACACCTTTCTAGCTATAGAAAGTGCTGGAGTATATTAAAAATAAAGAAAGCTAGCCGGAACTTTATATTTCCGCTACTACTATTACTTATACCTAGTATAAAATTATAAAACTATAGCTAAAAAAAAGTAGTTAGTACTTACTTTTTTATTTTATAACTATAGATAGTAATTAAATTATTTATATATATTCTCTTTTTAATAACAGTGTAATATCCTTTTTTTTTTTTAAAACACGATGCAATCGACCCCACAGCATCTTGGAAATACAACCCAAGGAGGGCCCCTAGGGGCTATCCAAGGCCCTGCGAACAATTGTACGCAGCCTCAAAGCCCTACGAGTAGTGCCGGCGGCGTCGCGGTAGGTACACCGCGAATTGCGACCCCTAACGCGCAGCCGCCCCAGCAACAGCATCAACAACAACAACAACAACAACAACGCCAAAACCAACACCAAAACCCGAAGCCCATCAAGAACGTCCACCAGGACGTCCAAGACCTCGTCAACGAAGCACACGGCATACAAGACCTCCTGCGGAATAAGCCAATCCAATCCCTCGAGATGAATGCGATCGTCCAAACCCTCTACGACTTTGCAGGACGCGTCCTGTTCGGCCTCTCGGATACCGCGAACGACCTACGGCAGACACCATGGAAAAAGCTGATAAAGATGATAGAGGACACGAAAAAGGAGGTACACGCGTTGTCAACGCACGGGAAGACGTATGCCGCAGCAGCAGCAGCAGCAGCAGGCACAACACCATCAGCCATGCTAAGCGGCATGGCTGCGCAATACGGGAAGGCAGCAGGAAATGGGCAGTATGCAGGGCAACCTACAAATGTCCATGAAATCACCATCCATATCGAGGATGACAACGAGCGAACCACAACCGCAGCAGATACGAACATAACTATCACCCAGAAGCTTCAAGCAGCCGGACCACCGGACACAACGAAGATTAGCGGCATAAGGAAGCTACAGAGTGGAGACGTCAAGGCATACGTTGCGGATGAGGCCACAAAGGAAGCACTGCTTAAGAAAAGGGAATGGGTGCAGGTGCTGGGCAAGACGGCACGCATACAACTGCCCGCAGTGCTGATAGAGGTGCATGGAGTACCTAAGAACTCGGACCTGGAAAGCCAAACACTTAAAGATAACATTATCAGGGCCAATGCGATAATTAACCCAGGCCTAGTTATTAAGAAGATGACGTGGAAGAACAAGAAGGGCATTAAGGCTGCGCGAGAGGACCCAGGCCGACACGCCAGCTCAATTATTGCCAGCGTGCGCACGGAAGCAATAGCAGACGAAGCTATTATAAAGGGATTTACAATAAGTAGATAATTGCTAACAGCCTTAAGATATAAAGCAGGCTTTATAGCCACACAGTGCTTCAGATGCCAGGGCTACGGGCACGTTGCAAAACACTGCAAGAAGGACATCCAATATGCAGTATGCGCAGGGGAACACGACATAAGACAATGCACGGCAACAGACACTAAGGAGCTGTTCGGTCGCACCGCCCTCAAGTTCAAACTCGAGCTTGTTTTGCCCACGCTAATTACCTGCCGGCGTAGAATAGCGCGTTGCTAGCAGCGGTCAGCCGGACCAGCTGACTCGGAGTTGTAGAACTCGAAATTGGGCTACTGTTCGGTTCTGGTGTTGTGTAGCGCAGGCCTTGGCACCGCGCAGAAACTTCAACCTCATTAAATAGGCCAATTTTTGTATATAATTGTTCGTTCCTGGTGTTGTATAATGTTAAATCGTTAAACCCGCGTCAGTAATAGGACGCCGGCGTCTACAGCAGAGCCTACCGCTATACTACTAGTAGACTCTGCTGTTGCATCTGCGGTTGCGCTTGAAGCTATTACCACTGTTCCACTCGTCAGTTTACCAGCGAAGAGGAAGAGGGTTAAAACAGCTCGTGCACTTGCATCGCTATTCCCTTTGCCCACGCCTCCTCCTCCTCCTGTTGCTACAACTCGCCGTAGCAAGGCGCTTAAGTGGTCGGACGATATAGTGATAGCTATGTACAACGGCCTGCTTGAAGGCGTGAATATAGGCCTCCGTGCGCAGAGCGGTTACTATCCTAGATGCTGGCAAATTGCAATTAAGAGAGTTCAAGCAGTTACGACGCAGCTAATTAAACTCACGCAGATAAAGTTGAAGCAAGCGGACGGGCAGAGGCTCTGGCAGAGCTGGTGGCCTTATTGTAATCACTCCGGCTGGAGCGTTATAGAAGAGGGTATACCTGTTTCCGACCCTAAGGTTATAGAGGCCGACTTTCTGCAGAACAAATCGCATTGTAGATGGCACTATAAGGCGCCTCTCGCGCACGAGCAGATGCATGCTCTCTTTAAAGGGATTGTAGCAACAGGGCAGTATAGTCAAACTGCTTAACAGGCGCGTAAGAGCCTGCGCGGCGATGCGGAGGAGGCCGATATAGAGGAGGCCGCTGTGGAGGAGAAGGAGAAGGAGAAGGCATCGGCCGAAGAGGTAGATAACGAGGAGGACAGTGGTAATGCAGAGCTGCCGCGAACTGCTACTGCTGCACCGTTAGTTTTTAGTTTAGTAGCACAAAGAGGGTCTACTTTATTATCTCGCCCTTCTCCTGTTTCTCCTGTGTCCTCTTAGTTATCTACTCCGGTTACTGCTACTGCAACAACACCACGCCCGTTAGCTACGCCTAGGCCGCCGGTTACACCTACGCCTAGGCCGTTATCAATTGCCCTGCGAAAACGGGCAGCAGAAGCGTCAGCTTATAGTGCAGAAGAGGCTGTAAGGGGGAAGCATTTAAAGAAGCTTACTATCGCAGAATTAATGGCGGAGATTTCCAAGGAGATTATAGCCTCGAGGCATCTAATAAGGCAGGCAGTTGCTCCACCACCTGTAGCAGCAGTAGAGGATCTCTAGAAAAGAGCAGTGGCAGCATTTTTAGAGTATAAAGATATTCTTTTTATTAATAAGCAATTAGCAGTATAAAAGGTATTTAAAGATAATAAGCGGGTAAAAAGCTTTTTTTTAACCTCTAGAGAGCTCTATAATATATAGGTTAGTAAAATTATAGCCTATATAGTGCAGTTAAATATTTAGAGTAGTATTAAGGCTATAGATAATATTAAAGAAAAGCCTATAAAGTAGAAGAAACTAGATTAGCTAGAAAAGAATAAGGAAATTAGGTTAGCTATAAAAGGATAAGGGAATTAGCTTAGCTATAGAAGAATAAAAGAATCGGCTTAGCTATATAAAGCTGTATAAAATAGATAAATTGTATAATATTCTCTATTTTATAGTCTATACTAGACTACTAAAACTACCTAGACTAGCTATACTATACTAAACTGCCTAAACTATAAAATAGAGATATCCTATAATCTATCTATTTTATACAGCCTCGCGTAGCTAAGCCGATTTCCTTATCCTTCTATAGCTAAACTAATTTTTTTATCCTTCTATAGCCGCTATTATATAATCCTTATCTATAATAAACTACTACTATATTCTAATAATTCTAGTAATATAGAAGAAGCTTCTAGTACTGCTAAGGCCGCTGCCTAGTAATTCACGCGTTTTAACGCGTTAAAAGTTGGCTAATTTCCACTAAATAGTATAGAATTACGTTATATATTATAAATTTAGGTCTAAAATAGGGGCGTTTTTTGCTGTATAGCGCTAAATTCGCTACTGCCTAGGCTGCTGCCTAGCTAGTATATTAGTTTTATATTTCTAGATAAAAAAAACGGCTAGGCTATATAAAACTATATAAAATAGATAGATTATAGAATATCTCTATTTTATATACAACCTTAATTCTTTAGTAATAACTTACCTACTACCTTTTCTCTATCTAACTAGTAGTTCCGTATATACTAATTCTATATAATTCTTGTAAACTAATCTCTCCTATTATTTATACTAAACTTGCTCTCTGCTTTAGCTTTAAGGGCGTTCTAAGAATCCGGATATACTAGTTCTTCCGCAGGTATATTTAAATTACTTAGGCGGTTTAAATTAATAAAGTTGTAAACAGCTATATAGCAGTAGACTACTTAAACCTATATATTTAGCAGGAAGTTCGCCCTTAGCGCGTTAAAGTACTAGAATCTTAATTTAAAGATGCCGAATATCCTTTTAATAGTATTGCGCAGAAAGGCGTATTATAAGTTAAACAACTCCTTCTTATTTACTAGCTTTAACCTTACTCTTTTATTCTTTTTTAGGTAATAGCAGACTCTATAGAATAGCGCCAGTATAATAATAGTATTGCTATACCTAGCGTTTACTACGTAGTAACGGCCGCAAGGCACCTTAAATAAATAGTTAGCGTTCCTTACTATAGTAAATACTTGCTAATTATAAGCAGTACTTTTCTATCCCGCTAAGGCGTATACAAAATTGCACTTGAAATTAACAGCCGCGAATATATTCTGCGTTAGTTGTTGCGCCTTACCCCTCTACGCTGCCTAATAATTCTTACTACTATAAATAGACACGGGCAGATATATACTATTAATCGCGCTAAGGCAGTTATAGAAAGCTAGGTTTTATTTTAGGTTATCTAGGATAGTATTAGGCGTTTTATTTCGGGGTAGAACTATAAGCTTAGTATAGAGCTTAAGCAGGGCCGGAATAACCTTATAAACTACACTTCCTAATATATTAGATCTTGCTAATAAACTAGCAGGGCAGCTCGACAGCTTATAAATATATGGTCGACGAGCTATACTACGTATACTTACCAACCTAGTAATAGGAATTATTCGCCGCAAATACTAATAAAAAGATAAGCAACTTCTTTTTTATAGAGAGTAGCGTTATATCCTTTATAAGCCCTATTTCTTATAGGAATTCGGATAGCTTAATAAATATATTAGGTCTTATCCTTACTATATTTTGTATCCTAATTTTATAGCTATATATAAGCGAGGCCGTCTATATTACGCCTTAAAATATATCTATATTCTATACCCTAACGCCTATAGGTTCTTTATACGCCGCTGTTAGGAGTAGGAGAAGGGCAATATTATAAAGCAGCAAGAGGTGGACTAGCAGTGCGGGTGGCGGCGGTGCTATTATTATAAATCTATAGATATTAGTGTTAAGAAATAAGGCTTTACAGGTGTATATAATAAACTTAAACTTGCTTAAGTTCTAAACTTAAACTTAAACTGCAACTTAAAGCTGCAGTTCTAAACTTAAGCTTAACTTAAGCCTTAGCGGCTATATAGGGTTTACTGCGCACGCTTATAGAGTTTTTTAAAGCCGTTAATACCGTTTTTACTAGCGGGCGAAAACTTTTATAAAACTAGAGGAAATCGCCGAATACTACTACAAGTTCGAGTTTAAACTGCAGAAATTTAGAACTTAAGGCTAAAATCGCGTTCCTTGGCGCTCGAGTTCTAAACTTAAGGGTGCGACCGAACAGCTCCTAAAAAGTGCGCTAACTGCAAGAAAAACCACTTAGTATATAGTGCTAAATATAGTATAAAAAAAGGGGCCTAGCTATAGGCTATATTAAAGAGGTAGGCAACGCTATACTAATATAATACTAATAAAGGGCCGAGCTTATATACGCCCTAGGCCCCGCTAAAGGTATATATAACCTTAACTTAGTCTAGGAAGAAAAAAGCTGCTAATAATAACGTATATAAAGGCAGTATAGAACTAGGGCCAGCACTAATAGTACTAAAAAAAGTAGGATAACCGAAGATATTTAAGCATCCTAATAAAAACCTAAGCTAGCCAAAGATTAACAGAATAATATAGACTGCTTATTTAACGCAGTAATCTTCCTATCTAACGCCTTCTTAGATACTGTATACTTCTCGCTTTATATTACTATTTTTACAGCCTCTAACCTAGTTAACTTAATTAATAACGTATAGAGATATAAATAGACTTTTATAACTTAAAACTATTACCTAAATACCGTTTTTATAGGAAAATAATATAAGCTAGCAACTATACGCTAAAATAGGTGCAGTAAACGCCGTAGATACTATAGATATAGTTTAATATTAGAACAACCTAGTATACTTACTATTATATAGTATAATATTAATAAAAGCCGCGAGACCTAAAGGGAGTTCCTAGAAAAAGCGGAGAAAGCCTAGCCTTAACTGCTAGTGCTAGCAATATAAAAGCTATAGAAGAATATATAGCAATAAAAGTATATAATACTCTATATAAAGTTCTATTACCTTTTATATAAAGGAAGCCTATATATAAAAACGTATATATATATTAATAAAAACCTTAATATTAACTAGTAGTTAGTAGAGCACTACTTACCGGACCTTATTACCTTCTCTTTCTATACTAGTAGAGAGGACATCTAAATTTATAATATCTACAACCCGAAACTAAATAGAATTATAGCTGCACTACCCCTACTGCTAAATAATAACAACGCGGAGCATGTTTTTATAGGTAATATAAACCTATATTACCTATTATAGGGAGGAATATAAGTAATAAATACGGAGGAGCAAGCGGAGGAGCTTATCCGTATTATAATAGAAGCAGGAATAGACCTAGCTATAAAGAAAGGTATAGAAATATAGGTAAGAGGAATATTATAGTCTATAATTAACCTTATATTTATAATAGAATAGCTAATAAAATAAACTACTTCCTATATAGTGTAAAAGGAATAGAACTGCAATTTAGATTACCGCCCTATATATATAGAGTTTAATATTACCCTACTAAGCGCAGTAGAATAGCTATAATATTAGCTGTAGAAGAATACTAACTAGAAAAAGGCGCAAGAGCACCTCTAAACCTAGCTAGATAAGCTAGATAACTAGAATAACCTTTAAAATATAGAGGAAAACCTTAATAAATTTGCACGCCTTCTCTATAAATATATACAGGCTATAATTGCTGCTATAGTGCCTATTATAAGGCTATTAAAACAGGCATCGCCGGTATTATTAGAAAAAAGCTTAAAGGAAGTATATAAAACTAGGAGGGCGTATAGAATATAGCGCTTATCGCGATCTATAGAGGACTAGATATTATACTATATCTAGTATAACTATAAGAAAAAAACTATATAAAAGAAGAGTACTAAGGCGTGGCGCTATATAGTAGAGAAAGTAATAAAAAACCTAAAAAGTATATAAAAGCTAGCTAATTAGGGCTGTATAGCTAGTAAGAAATTAAAACCTCCGCCTTAATTTCCCCCTTTTTTAAAACCTAAGAACCCTACTCTATATATAGATAATAAAATAAAAGCACGTATACTAGTAGAGTAGTTCTTTCCGCCTCCGGCTAATATAGATTTATCTAACCTAGAAAGGTTCTAATACCCGGAACTATATAATACTATACTAGATATTATAATTAAGAATATTCTTTTAGTGCTAATAGGAACTGCTCTAGATAAAGCTTTAGGTATTATAGGAATTACTAACAGGTTTCTTAAGAAGTGCAAAATATAGCTAGCGTCTACGCTAGCTTAGTTTTTTATAAGGTGCCTATATAAAGGACACTATTTTTAGCCGTTTAAAAATTCTATTATAGTAGTGCTATATAAGCCCTAGAAAGCATTCTATATAATAGTAAAGGCCTATAGGCTAATTGCCCTGCTAGAAATAATAGGTAAGCTATTTAAATAAATTATAGCTATGCGGCTATTAAAAATTGCGGAAAAAAAGAATATACTTCTACCTAGTTAGATAAGGGCATAACTAGAATATTTAATATAAATAGCACTTAAGCTTTTTACTAAATAAATCTACGCTATATAGAAAGGAAACCTATAGCTTATAGTATTACTTTTTAGCCTAGATATATTAGAGGTATTTAACTATATATTATATAAATATATAATATATAACCTATAGATTTAATAAGTACTAGAGTAGATAGTTAGGTTTATAAGGTTCTTTCTACAGAACCGCACTATAAGGCTTACTATTAAAAACTTTATAGCAGAACCTATTACAGTTACTATAGGAATACTGCAGGGCTTCTTCCTATTACTAATACTCTTCTTCTTTTTTACTAGTATACTTCTACTAATACTATAGCGCGGTAATATAACAGCCTACAGGTTTATTAATAATATAAATATTCTTATATATAGCAAAAGTATAGAAAAGAACTATAGAGCTATTAAACAGGCGCACAACCGGTATATAGAGTGGGTAAGAAAGTATAGAGCAGTCTTTACGCTAGATAAATACCACCTAATATACTTTATAAAAGCCTGCAAGTTTATTAATATAAAAGCTATAGTTAATATATAAGGCTTTACTAAAGGCCCTATAATAGACCTAAAAATACTAAAGGTCTAGGTAGATTCTAAACTTAAATAGGGCCTGTATATTAATACTATAAAAAATAAAGCTATAGCCTAAATAGGGGCCCTTATAAGGCTTACGGTGTTAACCTAGGGCGTAAGCTTCTAGAAGGCATATATAATATACTCGGCGGTTATTAGGCCTGCTATTATATATAGATATACTTTCTAGTATACTATACCGGGTATAAAAGAGCAGATTAGTAAAATAAAGATTAAGCAGCTTAAAATAGTATAGAACTAGTGCCTTTATACTATTTTAGGGGTATATAAGACAATAAATATTAGGGTAATAGAGTATAAAATATTATGCCCTCTACTCCGGCTAAAGCTGGAGAAACTTACAGTAGCCTACGCGGACCGCATATATAAGGGGCCAGCCCGCGAGTATATTAAAACCTAATACAGCCGTATAAAAAAAACAGTCTATACTAAATATAGGCTAAAAGGAACACTACGGTACGGCCTAAGCAGGCGCAATAAACTTTGTAAGCTTGCGGCAAAGGTATTACAGCTAGCTATATAATATAAAGGCGAATCGGAAGAATCCTATAGGCGCACGAGGCGTGGTATAATCTAGGATAAATATAAAGAGAAGTAGAAGAAGAAATAGGAAGCCTACTATAAAAAACTACGCTAAAAACCTCTAATACTAGCACTTAATACTAAATAGAGCAAATAATAAAAGGTACTATATAAAGGACTTATAAAAGTAGAGAGCATAATTATTACAAACCTATAGATAGAGTATATAGGGCTTAACAGTTACCTCCACCGTATAAAAGTACCCGGCCACCTAACGCCGGCATGCCCTTACGGGCATAGCCTTTAATCCCTAAAATATATTATAATAAGTTGCGGAAAACACGTTAAGGGCAGGGGCAAGCTATTCTAGAAGGCTAAAATAAGGACGTATAAACAGCTCTATAGAAGCTAGAAAGAAAGAAAGGCTGTGGCCTAATAGCTCCTCTAAAGAACGGACCTTCTGCTATACCTCTCGGCGGCTAGAAAAATAGTAGAGGCGGAGACGTAGGTACTTTATCTTCTATAACTTTATATAACTATATATACTACGTATACTACGTATACTACGTATACTGCGTATACTATATATACTATATATACTATATATACTGCGTATACTATATATACTACGTATACTACGCATACTATATATACTACGTATACTACGTATACTACGTATACTATATATACTACGCATACTACGCATACTACGCATACTATATATACTATGCATATAACGCACACTACGTATACTACGTATACTACGTATACTACGTATACTACGTATACTACGCATACTATACATACTATATATACAACGCACACTACACATACTACGCACACTACGCATACTACGCACACTACGCACGCACAGCGCCACCGCCGCCTATATCACGCACCTACCTAACAGCTGTATCCGCCCGTCTACCGCAGCCCCTATATATATCGCAGCCTATACAGCACTACCCCTATATATATTATTCAATTTAAGGACCAACGCCTTAACGAAGGGCACGCGTGCGAAACGACAGCACGCGTGCCCTCACGCTAATCCTAAACCAGCTCACTACTCCGGAATCAACTCGACCCGCGCCTAGGAGGACGACTGCAAAACCCGGACAGATTTAGGAAAACGCATCACGATAGCTTATTCCGTGGTGGACTTAATAGATCTACCACGTGTCCCCAATAGCTATACAACAACGAGAAGAGCGCTCAGCGCTATACGCCGCAGAGGACGGGGTTTTCATCCGAACGCTGCATGGCAGCAAACGGTTTCTCCTTGTAAACTAGCCTAGATAGAACAGCTGTATAAACCCTAACAGGAGCTACACCAGCGTAATAGAATTTAATAATAATAATAAATAATATCCTTTTTTATTAATTAATTATTCACGCGCAAATATAAAATTTATATATTCCCCCTTTAATTAACCCGATATTTTACCTATATTAATAATTCCAATTCTATCTAGACTATTATATATACTGCGGTTATTAATATAGCTATAGGCTTATATATAGAGCAACTAGTCTGCTATATTACTAACCTAGGCTATATTCCTATAGTTCTAGAAACTAACTAGTATAAAACCTATAATCTAGAAATTAATTTTATTAAGAAAAGCTTTTATTTCTATTAATTATAATACTAAGATCTTTACTACTATTATAATAGCGTACTAGCTAAGATCTTTTATAAGGGAGCCCCCTTTTATATTACTAGACCTACTAAACTTTAATCTATATTTTTATACACAACGTTTATTAGTTCTATAGAACGCTATATTTAATAAGCTAAACCTAAAAACCTTTTCTAGATTTATAGACCAGAATCTATTCCAGCGCTAGATAACTTCTTATTTAACACACCGGCTATTAGATATATTATTAGTATACTAGAACAGGATAGCACGCTTAAACTTTACGCCCTTTTAGTTAATAAGTATAATAAGTTTATAAAGGAATAAAAGATATACTTACCTAATAAGCTCTATTAACGGCTAGATAAATACTTTCACCCCTAGGTTAATATATAGTTGCGCTAGAAGGCCGGCAATTTCCCTTTATACTAAAACTATAACCACGCTATTTTTTTTATAACTAAATATAATACTGCCTAAGTATAAAACCTGTGCAGTATTAGAAGAAAAAAATTATATTATATATAAGAAGCTATAAAAGCTGCTTAGTAAAGGCTTTATTAAGAACAGCAACTCCTCTATATATATACTAGTACTATTAGTTAAAAAACCGGATAGAATATACCGCTTCTATATTAACTACTAAGGGCTTAACGCTATTACTATTAAAAACTAATACCTAATACTAATTATATAAAAAACGCTTAACCGCCTATATAAAGCTAAGTAGTATATTTATTATTATTAAATTCTATTACGCTGGTGTAGCTCCTGTTAGGGTTTATACAGCTATTCTATCTAGGCTAGTTTATAAGAAGAAACTATTTGCTGCTATACAGTGTTCGGATAAAAACCCTATCCTCTGCGGTGTATAGCGCTAAGCGCTCTTCTTATTATTATATAGCTATTAGGGATATATAGTAGATCTATTAAGTCCACTATAGAATAAGCTATTATAATATATTTTCCTAAATCTGTCCGGGTTTTGCAGTCGTTCTCCTAGGCGCAGGTCGAGTTAATTCCGGAGTAGTAAGCTGGTTTAGGATTAGCGTAAGGGCACGCGTGCTATTGTTTCGCACGCGTGCCCTTTATTAAGGCGTTGGTCCTTAAATTAAATAATATATAAGGGGGTAGTACTATATAGGCTGCGATATATATAAAGGCTGCGGTATATAGGTAGATATAGCTATTAGGTAGGTGCGTGATATAGGCGGCGGTGGCGCTGTATATGCGTAGTGTGCGTAGTATACGTAGTATATATAGTATGCGTAGTATACGTAGTATATATAGTATGCGTAGTATATATAGTATATATAGTATACGCAGTATACGTAGTATATATAGTATACGTAGTATATATAGTATACGTAGTATATATAGTATGCGCAGTATATATAGTATATATAGTTATATAAAGTTATAGGAGGTAAAGTGCCTATATTTCCGCCTCTGCTATTTCTCTAGCTACTAAAAGGTATAGCAGGAGATCTATCTTTTAGAGAAGCTATTAGGCTATAGCCTTTTTTTTTTTCTAGCTTCTATAGAGCTGTTTATACGTCCTTATCTTAGCCTTCTAGAATAGCTCGCCCCTGCCCTTAATATATCTTCCGCAACTTATTATAATATATCTTAGGAATTAGAGGCTATACCCGCAAGGGCATGCCGGCGTCGGGTGGCCGGGCACTCTTATATAGTAGAGGTAACTGTTAAGCCCTATATACTCTATCCGTAGGTTTATAATAATTATGCTCTCTACTTTTATAAGTCCTTTATATAGTGCCTTTTATTATTTGCTCTATTTAGTGTTAAGTGCTAGTATTAGAGGTTTTTAGCGTAGTTCTTTATAGTAGGCTTTCTATTCCTTCTTCTACTTCTCTTTATATTTATCCTAAATTATACCACACCTCGTGCGCCTATAGGATTCTTCCGATTCGCCTTTATATTGTGCGGCTAGCCGTAATACTTTTACCGCGAGCTTACAGAGTTCGTTGCGCCTGCTTAGGCCGTACTATAGTATTCCTTTCGGCCTGTATTTAGTATAAACTGTTTTTTTTATACAGCTGTATTAGGTTTTAATATGCTTACGGGCTAGCCCCTTATATATGCGGTCTGCGTAGGCTACTATAAGTTCCTCCAGCTTTAGCCGGAGTAGAGGGCATAATATTTTATACTCTATTACCCTAATATTTATTGTCTTATATACCCCTAAGATAGTATAAAGGTACTAGTTCTGTGCTATTTTAAGCTACTTAATTTTTATCTTGCTAATCTGCTTTTTTATACCCGGTATAGTATACCAGGAGGTATATCTATATATAATAGCAGGCCTAATAACCGCCGAGTATATTATACGTGCCTTCCGGAAGCTTACGCTTTAGGTTAACGCCGTAAGCCTTATAAAGGCCCCTATCTAGGCCGTGGCTTTATTCTTTATAGTATTAATATGCGGGCCCTATTTAAGTTTAGAATCTACCTAAACTTCTAGTATTCTTAGGTCTATTATAGGGCCTTCGGTAAAGCCCTGTATATTAACTATAGCTTTTATATTAATAAACTTGCGGGCTCTTATAAAGTATATTAGGTGGTATTTATCTAGCGCAAAGACTGCTCTATACTTTCTTGCCTACTCTATACACCGGTTATACGCCTATTTAATAGCCCTGCAGTTTTCTTCTATACTTTTACTATATATAAGGATATTTATATTATTAACAAACCTATAGGCTGTTATATTACCGCGCTATAGTATTAGTAGGAGCGTGCTGGCGAAGAAGAGGAAAAGTATTAGTAATAGGGAGAAGCTCTGCGGTATTCCTATAGTAACTGCAATAGGTTCCGCTATAAAGTTTCCGATAGTAAGCCTTATAGTGCAGTCCTATAGAAAGGACCTTATAAACCTAACTATCTACTCCGGCACTTATTAAATCTATAGGTTATATATTATATATTTATATAATATATAGTTAAACGCCCCTAATATATCTAGGCTAAAAAGTAATACTATAAGCTGTAGGTTGCCTCTTTATATAGCATAGATTTATTTAGTAAGGAGCTTAAGTGCTGTCTATATTAAATATTCTAGTTATGCCCCTATTTAACTAGGTGGAAGCATATCCTTTTCTTCCGTAATCTTCGATAGCCGCATAGCTATAATTCGTTTAAATAGCTTACCTATTGTTTCTAGCAGGGCGATCGGCCTATAGGCCTTTGCTATTATATAGAACGCTTTCTAGGGCTTATATAGCACTACTATAATAGAATCTTTAAACGGCCGAGGATAGTATCCTTTATATAGGCACCTTATAAAGAACTAAGCCAGTATAGGCGCTAGCTATATTTCGCACTTCTTAAGAAACCTATTAGTAATCCCTATAATACCCGGGGCTTTATCTAGGGCAGTTCCTATTAGCGCTAAAAAAACATTCTTAATTATAATATCTAGTATAGTATTGTATAGTTCTAGGTATTAGAACCCTTTTAGGTTAGATAAGTCTATATTAGCCGGAGGCGGAAAAAACTACTCTGCTAGTATACGTGCTTTTGTTTTGTTATCTATATATAGCGTAGGGTTCTTAGGTTTTAAAAAAGGGGGAAATTAAGGTAGAAGTCTTAATTCCTTACTAGCTATATAGCCCTAATTAGCCAGCTTTTATATACTTTTTAGGTCTTTTATTACTTTCTCTACTATACAGCGCTACGCTTTAGTACTTTCCCTTTATATAGTTTTCTTTTTATAGTTGCACTAGATATAGTATAATATCCAGTCTTCTATAAATCGCGATAAGCGCCACGTTCTATACGCCCTTCTAGTTTTATATACTTCCTCTAAGCATTTTTCTAACTATACCGGCGATACCTATTTTAATAGCCTTATAATAGGTACTATAGCAGCAATTATAGCCTGTATATATTTATAGAGGAAGCGTGCAAATTTATTAAAGTCCTTCTCCGTGTTTTAAAAGTTATTCTAGTTGTCCAGCTCGTCTAGCTAGATTTAGAGGTACTCCCGCGCTTTCTTTTAGTTAGTATTCTTCTACAGCCGATGTTATAGCTGTTCTACTGCGCTTAGTAGAGTAATATCGAACTCTATATATATAGGGCGGTGATCTAAATTACAGTTCTATTCCTTTTATACTATATAGGAAGTAGTTTATTCTATTAGCTATTCTATTATAAATATAAGGTTAATTATAGACTATAATATTCCTCTCGCCTATATTTCTATACCTTTCTCTATAGCCAGGTCTATTCCTGCTTCTATTATAATGCGGATAAGCTCCTCTGCTTACTCCTCTATATTTATTACTTATATTCCTCCCTATAATAGGTAATATAGGTTTATATTACCTATAAAAATATGCTCCGCGTTGTTATTATTTAGCAGTAGGGGTAGTACAGCTATAATTCTGTTTAGTTTCGGGTTATAGATATTATAAATTTAGATATCCTCTCTACCAGTATAAAGAGAGAGGGTAATAAGGTCCGGTAAGTAGTGCTCTACTAACTACTAGTTAATATTAAGGTTCTTATTAATATATATATATATTTTTATGTATAGGCTTCCTCTATATAAAAGGTAATAGGACTTTATATAGAGTATTATATACTCTTATTACTATATATTTTTCTATAGCTCTTATATTGCTAGCACCAGTAGTTAAGGCTGGGCTCTCTCTGCTTTTTCCAGGAACTTCCTCTAGGTCTTGCAGCTCTTATTAATATTATACTATATAATAGTAAGTATACTAGGTTATTCTAATATTAAACTATATCTATAGTATCTACGGCGTTTACTGCACCTATTTTAGCGTATAGTTGCTAGCTTATATTGTCTTCCTATAAGGACGGCACTTAGGTAATAGTTTTAAGTTGTAAAAGTCCATCTATATCTCTATATATTATTAATTAAGTTAACTAGGTTAGAGGCTGTAAGGATATTAATATAAAGTAAGAAGTATACAGTATCTAAGAAGGCGTTAGATAGGAAGATTGCTGCGTTAAACGAGCAGTCTATATTATTCCGTTGATTTTTAGCTGGCTTAGGTCCTTATTAGAATACTTAAATATCTTCGGTTGTCCTACTTTCTTTAGTGCTGTTAGCGCTGGCCCTAGTTCTATACTGCCTTCGCGTGTATTATTATTAGCAGCTTTTCTTTTCCTAGACTAGGTTAAGATTGTATACATCTCTAGCGGGGCCTAAAACGTGTATAAGCTTAGCCTCTTATTAGTGTTATATTAGTATAGCGTTGCTTACCTCTTTAATATAGCCTGTAGCTAGGCCCCTTTCCTTATACTATATTTAGCACTATATACCAGGTGGTTTCTCTTATAGTTAGCGCACTTCTTAGTGTCTATTACCGTGCATTATTTTATATTATATTCCCCTGCGCATACTATATATTAGATATCCTTCTTATAGTATTTTATAATATGCCTATAGCCCTGGCATCTAAAGTACTATATAGCTATAAAGCCTGCTTTATATTTTAAGGCTGTTACTAATTATCTACTTATTATAAATCCCTTTATAATAGCTTCGTCTACTATTACTTCTGTGCGTATACTGGCAATAATTAAGCTGGCGTATCGGCCTAGGTTCTTTTACGCAGCCTTAATACCCTTTTTATTCTTCTATATTATCTTCTTAATAACTAGGCCTAGGTTAATTATCGTGTTGGCCCTAATAATATTATCTTTAAGTGTTTAGCTTTCTAGATCTAAGTTTTTAAGTACTCTATACACCTCTATTAGCACTGCAGGCAGTTATATACATGCTGTTTTACCTAGCACCTGCACCTATTCCCTTTTTTTAAGCAGTGCTTCCTTTATAGCCTTATCCGTAATATATACCTTAATATCTCTACTCTATAGCTTTTTTATACCGCTAATCTTTATTATATCTAGTGGTCCGGCTGCTTAAAGCTTCTAGGTAATAGTTATATTTATATCTGCTGCAGTTATAGTTTACTTATTATTATCCTTAATATAGATAGTAATTTTATAGACATTTATAGGTTGCCCTATATACTACCTATTTCCTGCTGCCTTCCTATATTACGCAGCTATGCCGCTTAGCATAGCTAATAGTATTATGCCTGCTGCTACTGCTGCTGCAGTATATATCTTCCTATACGTTAACAATGCGTATACCTCCTTTTTTATATCCTCTATTATCTTTATTAGCTTTTTCTATAGTGTCTGCTATAGGTTATTCGCGGTATTTAAAAGGCCGAATAGAACGCGTCCTGCAAAGTTATAGAGGGTTTAGACGATTATATTTATCTTAAGGGATTAGATTAGCTTATTCTATAGGAGGTCTTATATACTGTATACTTTATTAACAAGGTTTTAGACGTCCTAGTAGACGTTCTTAATAGGCTTCGGGTTTTAGTGTTAGTTTTAGCGTTGTTATTATTGTTGTTGTTAATGCTATTACTAGGGCGGCTGCGCGTTAGGGGTTATAATTCGCGGTATACCTACTATAACGCCGCCGGCACTACTTATAGAGCTTTAAGGCTGCGTATAATTGTTTATAGGGCCTTAGATAGCCCCTAGGGGCCCTTTTTAGGTTGTATTTCTAAGATACTATAGGGTTAATTACATCGTGTTTTTTTAGCTAAGTAGTATACTAAGCTAGATATTATCTTTGCTTTTAATTGCGTATGTATTAAACTAGGTAATAAATAGAAAACAGCTTTTATTACGCAATATAAAATATTTTAATCTAAGGTCTTAAGATTTAGTATATATAACAGCTCTAGCACTTTTTAAATATTTATTAATAATATACTATAGAAGTATTAAGACAACTTCTATTTAGCCTATATAGATAATATACTTATATTTACTAATAGAATAGAGGAAAAGTATATTGCGCATATATAAAAGGTACTAGGTTAACTCTATAAGGCCGGCCTCTACCTAGATATTAATAAATACTTAGGCCTTATTATTACTACTAACGGCGTTGAAATAGACCTAGAAAAGATTAAGGCAGTAACTAAGTAGGCCTTTCCTACTTACCTTAAAAATATTTAGGCCTTTCTAAGCCTAGCTAATTTCTACAGGCGCTTTATACAGGGCTTTTTATAACTTATTAAACCTTTTATAGATTTATCCCGAAAGGAACTAGATAAATATTTCTATTTTAAATAGATAATAGTGTACTAGAAGGCCTTTAATAACCTTAAAGCAGCGTTTACCACCGCTCTATACCTTAGGCACTTTAACCCTAATCTAAAATTATATATTAAAATAAATATATTAGATTATATTACTGCTAGAGTATACTTCTAACTTTATAAAAATAGTATATAGTATCTAGTAGTATACTATTCCTATAAAATAACGCCGGCGGAATATAACTATAAAATCTATAATAAGAAGTTGCTTACTATTATCCTAGCTTTTAAAGAATAGGAACTATAGTATTAGGGTAATAGACACTAGGATCTGTTACGGTATTAACCGCGATATACCGCTATACTGCGAGCACAGCTGCCTGCTAAGTATACTAGCAAACTTTGCGTGCGCTATATCCTGTATATAGATCTGCCTCTATCCTGCCTGCTTTTAACTTTTTGCCAATTCTCTTAAGCTATTATAACAGCTGTACGTAGCTATCCAGATCGTTCCTAATACCTGCTTATCTAGTGCTCGTGTGCGATATATTGTTATTATAATATTAATAATGCGTTGCGCCTGTTAATAGCTAATTTAGCAATAGGGTAAATATTAGCCCAGTTATCTTAGTTCTAATTATAAAATATTTGGATAACTTATTTAATAGTGCTATTTATTCTCTCCGTTACTCTATCTATTTAAGAATAGTAGCTAGTTAAGAGTCTTTTTATTATATTTAGGGTTTTATAGAAGGCTTTCTAAAGGCGGCTAATAAATTAGAGTTTTTAGTTAAAAGTAATAAATCTAGTAAACCTATATTAAAAGAAGAAAAAACAAATAAAGGCCTATACTATAGTTTCTATTTCTATATTAGGAAGAGGAACTAAAATAACTTTTTTTATTAGTTAATAAGTAATAACTATAAAAATATATAACTAAGGCTTTTAGGCAATTCTATAATAAAATTAACCGAAATTTCTCTCTAGGGGCAATCTAGTATAGGTAGGGGCTTTAGAAGTTCTTATTTCCTATTTCTCCAGGGTTTAGTATATCCGCAGGGGTTGCAATTCCTTCTGTAAGTTTATATTAATGCCAATATTTCTAGCTAGAAAAAATCTCTACTAAGTATTCTATAGAGAAAGTTCTTACCTAGATAGGCTATAAGTATAAAGGTATACGCTTCTGCTATTAGTTCTATATAAAGAGGTTTATAGTCTAGTACCTATTTCCTTCTTCTAAAGGTAATAATATTATTCTTATAGTCTTTTTATTTGCCGGGTAGTAGGCTATATTTAGATATAAACACTTTCCACTTACTTATAAAAGGGAACTTCCTTTCTCCTAAGTATATAGCTGTTGTATTCCGATAATATTCCTTATTATTAAGCAAGGCTTCCTTCTATAGAGCCGTAAGGTTAGGCGTGTATTATTTTTAGTTTATATAGCTATTATATAATTCTAAAGTAGAATCTAAAGTAGGATTAACTTCTAGGGTAGGCTGCTTTATAGATTTACTAGTAAGTATATTAAGCTTACCCTTTTCTTCTATTACTGTCTCTTTTTAAGTTTATTTATAATATAAAAACCGGGTTATAGCAGTAATATATACAGGTGGAGGTGTTATAGAAAGTAATTAGAATATTCTTAATCTTAGCCGGTTGTCCGTATTATCTACAGGTATATTTTATTTTTATTAAGAAAGTGCGTCGGTATATAGGTTATCCTTACCAGCCCTAAATTAGAATATAAAGTTGTACTAGCTAAGGATAATAGACTATCTAATATACTGTTCGGAAAGCTTCCTCTATATTATAAAGTACTTAAGGTTCTTATAGTCTATAATAATAGTAAAGTTTTTAATAAACTAAAGCTCTGCGTTCTATTATTTAAGGGCTTATATAACTGCAAGTAGTTCCTTATTATAAATATTATAATTAGACTCTACTAGAGAGTTCTTATATAAAAAGTAAGTATAAGGGCGTAGTATACTATTATCGTCGAATTAAGAAAGAACAGCACCCGTGCTATAACTAGATAAGTTAGCCTTAATAAGTGTCTTGCAGTCCGGGTTAAAGTTAGCTAATATAGGTTCTTATATAAACAAGTCTTTTAATATATTAAAAGCTTGCTATTTTTTATAGCTCTAATAGAAGCTAGTGTTTTTCCTTATAAAATATATAAGGGGTGCAATAATATTAGAGTACTTGTTAATAAATTGTCGGTAGAAGTTAGAGAATTCTAAAAAGCTTTTTACACCTTTAACAGTCTTTAGAGCTTCCTATTCCTTAATAGCTTATACTTTTTTAGGGTTTATACTAATACCCTTTCTAGCCTTAATAATATAACTAAGGTATTTTATTTATTTAACTTTAAATTTGCATTTATTAATATCTAGTTAAAAGCCTCTAGCCTTTAGCTTATTAAGAACCTTCTATATATAGGCTTAATACTTAGCTTAAAAGCCGTTTATATATATAAGAATATTATTAATATATATAGATATAAAGTTATCTAGATATTTATAGATCTGCTAGTTAATATACTATTAGAATATACTTAGTGCGTTTACTAATCTAAATAGTATTACTAGCTATTTATACAACCTGTACTATATTTAAAATACTATTTTCTTCTTATTCCCTTCCTTTACTCGGACCTTATAAAAGGCAGCAGAGACGTTAAGCTTTATAAACTATTTTACTTTGCTAATATAAGCTAATATTTCTTATATTAGGGGCAATAGATACCTGTTCTTTTTAGTAATAACGTAATCTATAAGTTAGTAGCCCGCATAAGCTAGTAGCCCACCTAACTTAACACGCGACGCGTTGTCTAATAACTACCCTAATAGCAGCACTATAATAATAAGAAGCTATCTTTTAAAAAGGCAGAGTTATTCTAGGCGTTTAAGCCTATAAGACCGGCCAAATTACATCCTTCTAAGGCGTTAAGAAACTATACGATGTGCCCAGAAAGACGGTTACGCGTCGCGCCCGTGGTATTCCTCCACAACGCGGTGCTATTTCTAAAAATCGCCGTTTTATACCTGTATAAAAAGAGGTTCTTATATAAAGGATTTTATTAATAGACTAGTATAGTATGCCGCCCCGTATTACTACTATACGGCAGATAGCCAGTATTCTAGCTAGCCAACGCGTTGTATAGAATACCTTTTTTACTATCGGCTAGAACTAGGTGCGAAATTTTATTAGCCGCTATAACAACCTAAAATCTAAATTCAATCGCAAATACGACTATTAGCGTGCTAAATACGAAAATCCTGTGCTTATCCGGGCCTAGTTTAAACGCGTGCAAGATATTAAGATATAATATAGAATTCTTAATAAAGACACCTAGAATTTTAATAAGACCGGCTGCTAAATAGGTGTTATTGCAACTACCCGGGTTATTACTAGAATAGACTGTGCCGGCCGGCCTAGAACTATACAGCTAGGCAATCGAGAATAGGTTATAATTATCGAATATATTAATATAATAGGGGTTAAAATTCCACCCCTAGTTATCTTTAAAGCAATAATATACTAAGCCGCTTAGTATAAGGTTATTCTAAAGGAATAGTTAATCGGCGTTAGTAAAAATAGCTGGACAATAAATGAAATTAGCCTTACCTGGCTAAAACTATTCTATAAGTATATAAAAGATCGCATAGTTAGCACGTATTAGATGCTTGTATTAGACGGCCACGATAGCTATATAAACCCCGAATTCGACTAATTCTGCCTGGATTATAATATTATTATTATCTGCATACCTGCATATTTATTGCATCTACTGCAGCCCCTAGATATTAGCTATTTCTCCGTGCTAAAGCGGTTCTATAGACGCCTGGTTAAACAGATTATAGGCTATAGTATTAACTATATTAATAAACACGAATTCCTACCTATATATAGGTAGGCTAGGCAGGAGGCACTATATACAGGCAATATACGGGCGGGATTTACAGCTACTAGCCTAGTTCTATACAACCCCGATCGTGTGCTATTATTGCTGCATGCCGGATATTACACGCCGCTACCCCCCTCTCTACGGCCACAATTAAATAGATCCTGGACAGCCGAAACACCCTATAATATCGCCGAGCTATAAAAGCAGACAGCCCTGCTAAAGCGCTATTGCTAGCGGTGTATATATAGCCTATAAAGTCCAGCAGAACAGGCCCTTAGCTAAATTATTAAGGCGTGCGAAACAGTAATATTAAATACTATACTGCTTGCAAGCGAAAATAAAAAGCTGCGCATAGAAAATTAGCGCCAGAAATAAAAGAAGGTAAGAAAGCGCACGTATATAGCTAGAAAAGGTATTCTATTAGGTAAAGAAGTAGCCGATCGTGTATAACCTGTATAGGAAGGGGCAGCAGAGAAGGTAGTAGAGCCACCGGCCGAGCGGCTACAGCAAGCAAAACCTAGGTGCAGCATGTGCGAATTAACAGAATATAATACACGTATATACCCTAGGCGGCAGGCAGCTAGCTAGTATATAGCTGTATTAAATATATTTGTTTATAGTGGAGTAATTCGGAATATTTAGCCTCGGTATCGTAGTTAGGTAGGCTACTAGCTTATGCGGGCTACTAACTTATAGATTACGTTATAATAGTTTTACTTAGATAAATTATACCCTAGAACTATTAGATTTTTTATAAGTTATATAATATTAGTGCTAAACCTTAAAGGCGTGTTTATAGCAGACTGCTCTAAATATATATCGGCGGATCTGTTTTTTATAGCAAGCGGAGGTAGGTAGCTTTTGTATTTTATAAGCTAAAGTAGGGAAATATAAAGGCATCTAATTAAGGTTTATTAACTTACGTTAGTAAGCCTAAACTATAGCTAGTATAGTAATATTATCTTAAAAAGGTATTTTTATTTACACTTTTATTTCTATATTACCCTAATATATTCGCGCTACTAGGGCCCTAAACGGTGTTCTTACTAGCTTAACTTTACTTATCCGCGCTACTAGGGCTCTCTATAGTATTCCTAAGGCATTTATTAGCTTAACTTCGCTTATCTGCACTACTTTATTCTTTAGCACTAATAAACCGGCCTCTAATTCTAGCAAACCTGCCTCTGCATCTGCCTCCGGCGCAGGATTCTTGCGCTTATAACCGCGCTTTAGCTTGCCCGCCTCTACTTCTGGCGAATCCGCCTCTGCGTCTGCGTTAGAGTCTAGCGCAAGACTCTTGCGCTTACGACCGCGCTTTTCCTTGCTCGCCTCTGCCACTACTTCCAGCGCAGGATTCTTGCGCGGACAACCGCGTTTTCCTTTTCTCTTACCCTTAGCTGTGTCCTTCGCAGCACGGTTCGCTCGTGCCTTCTTAAGGTCCTTATAGCTTATTACCTTCGCCTTCCCTAGGATTAATAACTTGGTTAATCAGCGACATTTAACTAGCGTAAGGTAAGCACTAGCGTCCAGATTCTAGAGGGAGCCAGAACGGGACCTATAACGCTGGCGCATTAGAATCGCCGTTACCTTTATAACCTTTAGCGCTGGCTTCGGCTTTTAATATTATTGCTAATTATTACCAGTTGTATTCTAGCCTCCAGGCGATAACTAAGGTTAATCGCGTTTAACTTTTCTTCTTTTATATCCACTATAGGCCGAGACAAGGAACTTTAGTCTTGCTAGCATCTCCTTAAAAATGCGTTATACACCGGCAATAAAGGCGTATAGACGTAGGCTTGCATACTTTATAGTTAATAATGCTTAGCTCGCCAGGGCGACGGGGGAGAGCACGCCGAGTGGCAGAAGCCTATTGCCTAATATACCGTCTCGCTAAATATATAGCATTGTTTATCGGAGTAAGCTTATATGCGCGATTTCTTTTATTAGAGGTTGTTTTTAGCTACTCTAGGTCCACTATATTATAAACAACTAGAAAATAAGGAATTAGCTTAGTATATATACTGGATTATTAAGAGATTGTTCTAGATTCGCAAATAAAGACGATTTAACGGAGGTGCTGCGGCTAACTCGCTATAGCATAGCGATATTAATTAACTAAAACTGGGTCTAATAATATTGGATTTATTTATATACTTTATATAAAACAGTATTATATATTAAAAAGCGAGCCCTATATCCTATTATTCTCTTTTATCGGCCGGCTAGTTATTAAGGGAATTAGTTTCTATATTTCCGGTGCGTTAGCAATATCTAAATAGAGCGTTACTATATCGCATCTAAGCAAAGGCTATATTAAACGTACTATCTTAGTCTTATCCCTTTTAAGGACGTAATTAACAAGCTAGTTAGAGCGTAAAGTTAACTATAGTAGTGTTTTACAGTAGTAGCGGTAAAGAACTATAGTTTCTACTACGTTATCGCGAACTTTACAGGGATATCTATATGCTTAGTATATAATTACGACTGCATGCTGCAATGCTAATTAAGAATCTATCTGTTTAGTATATTATTATAAGTACGTAATATAACCTTAGTTAGTAAGGGTGGCCTTCCGCGTATATATTTACTTATACTGCTTTTACCACCTGCTTGCTATATAACTACGAGTAATTGCTGCGACGCTGGTTAGAAACGGTGGTCTAAAAGGCACTTTCTTTGTTAAGGCATTTAAAAGTAGTTATTTTCCAACTTTTTTCTTGCCCCGCTCTATTATAATTAGCAGACGGCTTTTGTATTTTCTAAGTAAGTAAGCTGTATAATAGAATCTTCCTATATACTGCTAATAAACAAACTTACTATATAGACTCCCGATTCGACTTCTAGATTAAATAGTATATATAACTAATCTAGTAGTAGCTATCGAGCAGATTAGAAGTTAAGATAGACACGAAGATATATTACCTTTTACTAGGTTACTTAAAAGGAGTACTTTTAGAGGCACTCTATTAATTCAGGTTATTAATATATATACTGCTTTAACGGATCTAATTAATATCCTAATAGATTTACTAACTAAACCACCGTTTTTATATATAGACCTTAAAGGAGTTTAGCTTTCACGCTATAGCACTATATTTATCCTCTAGATTTTTATTCTACTAGAGGATAAAACCTACCTAATTAATATTTACACCTTCTAAAACAGGGCATTTTTAATTACCGGTACTAATAGATATACACTTAAAGGGATTTTAGAGTTGGAAGTTATCCTAAAGGCCTTCTTTAATATCCGCAATAACTTAGATATATTATACAGCTACTTTAATATTAGTTTTACTAGTATATAGGATATTTAGCTAATAGAGTTAGCGACCTAAAGGTTCTAGAAGAAATACGTTAATAGCCTATTAAGGTGTATTAAAAGAGAGGCGCCTATAACTATAATAGAGAAAAGAGTTTAGCAGGCTACTAAAGAGAAAGGACTGAACTTATTTACTCCTAAGCGTGGAGGGAGTTACGAAGTTTTTAATATTCGTCTATTATCTGCAGATATTATATAGTATTATACGCAGGATATCTAGTATCTACTAAGGCTTTGGCAATATTATAGCCGCAAATTAGTACTGTTATAGGCAAAGAAAGTAGAGATTGCTATAAAAGACAGAGTAGCTCTATCCTAAACTACAACATTTAACGGAAAAGGACGGTATATAGCTTTGGCGCCAAAAGGCTGGAACTAATATAACGGAGAGTTGGCTAGCAGGTAAATAGTATATAAATCGATTAAGGCGTTGTGTTTAGGTCCGAGTTATAAGCTATATAGTTAAATTTCCATCCTATATTATGTTTAATACAATTAGTTACTCCTGTAGAGATGCGAAAAATCGGTACGCAGCTGGCTTGTTCTAGAGCTGCAGGTCGCTGTAGGTCTGGAAGGCAGATCGCGGAGAATGCGACCAGATCCAGCAGCGGCTGGGTCGGCCGATGCTGCCGACCTCGCCTTGTTAGCTTTAACGTTGTCACGATGTCTTCCAAGGCAGCATTCTCTCCACATAACTCTCATCCGACAAGACGAGCGGGGCGAGGATAACTGGTCGGCGTTATGTAGCTTAACGCCCTGTTCAACGTCCCAGATCTAGACTTCACCTATGCCAAAACCGACACCGTCGTATAAGGGTACGCACCGGACCACTTCACACACGAGATGTAGATATCGGGAGAGGCCTTTATAAGTGATGGGACATTGCCAGAATCCGCTGACCGGATGTAGATAGAGCGCTCGAGGCCGATAATGACTTAACAGGCAGTAACGCTGCTAAGACCGACCCGTCTTGAGACGGTTATGTTCTCAAGATAGACATGTTCGCAAGACGGGTCCTTAGGACGATTATGCTCTTAGGGAAGTTGTCTATGCTATTTGCTTTCAAATATTCCAAGCGTGCAGTAAAGGGATTAGACTCGAGTGGACTGGAGCAGGCCTCCGGAATCTGTACGAGATGCGTACCATTCCAAAGTTGGCGCCACGGGGATTAGTACGAATTCGGTACGCCCTGTTAAATATCACGGTGGCTGTGTTGAATATTAGGATGGCTGGTGGAGAATATTGTGGTGGCTGGGACTACATATATATAACCTACTCTGCCCTATCCGAAGCTTAATTAATATAAGAACATTTATCCATCTCAACAGGTTATAAACCCGGGGTTGCACACCGCAATAATATCTAATAATATCCGAAACACTGCGCTCGCAGCAAAGAACCCCAATAACACGAATTACGATTAAATGCCCAGCGAGCCACAACTACGGCAAAAGGAGCAAACGATTAAACAAATTAAAGAGGAAGCTGGGCTGCAACCTCCCCCTTTCTAAACTCCAGCCTTATAATTATAATATTAACTATATATAGATAAAGAAGAATAGACCCCCCTATAATATAATTAAGAAACAGTTCCCCTTAATTATTATCTTAAAGGCGATTATATATACACTACTTTTAGATAAATAATAAACTTAATCTTCTTATATACTATTAAAGCTATTATAAGAAACTTAATTAGATTTAAAAAATACACTTCCCTTTATTAACTAAAAGGGCCCTAATTTAGGCCTACGCGCGTTTATCTATTAAAGAGCGTGCATACTATATATTAACTTTCGCTACTTCTTAAAGCAAAAACGCCGCATACTCTAATCCTGCACTGGGAGAAAGCCGCCCTCCGTATTTCTCTTATCGGCCTAAAGGCAATACTAAAGCACTTAATCCTTCTACTATAAGGCGTAAGAATAATAATAAACCTATAGCATCTATTAATAAAACTAAAAACCGGTACAACCTTTAACTAAATTAAAACCTAGTCTTCTAGAGGAGAAAACCTTGCCTTCTTATAGATTGCCTGCGTTTCCCTTACTTCTTTAACTTATATAGGAATTACTAGAAGCTAAGGATAATATTAGATACTAACTATATTCCTCTATTTTATTCTCCTACGCCTAACCTATTAGACCGGAGTCCGTCTATTATTTTAAGCAATTTTAGCAATATATCTAGCTTAGAACTTTTTAGACTTAAGGCCCGCTCTCTATTACTATAACAGACACTGCGAAATTTAAATAATTCGGCCTTTATATATTCTATTAAGCAATTCTAATACTTAATAATGCTAATAACTAGCTTAAATAGAATAAGAAGGTTAATAACTTTATATAGATATCACCGGTTGCTAAGAATAGAATAGCCCCTCCGGCGGAAAAAGAGGAAGTATAATAATAGACTTATTATTAGAAGTTCTACTCTAAAATAATTATAGTAAAGCTAATATATAATACAGTATAACAGATTAACGCAGCTAGTATTTATTAAGTTTAGCTACTTCTAGCCGCTATTAAAAAGGCTTTTAAGCTAAAGGGCTTAGGAACCTATATTAGTCTACAGCGATAATATATATTGCTTACGCGTAAGAACTGCAGGAATATCTAAACGCTCGGAGCCAGGATTAGGAGAATTTATGCTAAGAAACTGCTACTTAACCCTAACTGTGTTACTTTAGAAATTAAACATATATTTTTCTTTTTATATATACTAGGACTGTTACGTTGTTCCTTAGCATTCTTTTAGTAGTTATTAAGGCCTCGGATCATCACGTGTATGGACGTCACGTGATCCCGGGCCGAGGGTTCTTCCGGCGCCCGGAGTTCTGCCGGCGCCCGGGGTTCTGCTGGCGCGTGCTCAACTATATAGCAGGCCCGTGGCCGGAGCCTTTTTTCTCTCCACGCAACCTCGTTAATAGCAATACAACCCTTTTCCAGCCACGAACCTAACACTAGGTTGCGTCGTTCTTAGAAACCTAGAAACACAGAAACCTCGATTTCTTTTTGCACAGCTGCACCGCCGTGCGCGCGCACACCTATACTAGTGCCGCTGGCTTTAAGATTCGGCCATATAATTACTTAATTACTAACCTCCTCTACTAATACATTTCCTTTTCTTATTTACTTACTTACTTATTTCCTATACTTATATAAAACCTAGGCCCTATTATAAGCAACTAGGTATACCTAATTAGCTTAATACGCCCTCTAGTAGTAAGCAACCCTATTACTCTAATATTTTAACAGGTGCGGAGGGGGTTAGTTACCAGGAGTTCTTTAATATATAAGGTAATATATAAGGTAATATCTTTAAAGAGGATAAAAACGCACTACCGGTAAACCTTATATAATTATTCTTACGCGAAAAGAATTAACAGAATTGTCTTTATAAGCGGCGTAAGCGCATTAGCAAGATTCTTAACACGGCCATCTCTAAGGCCTTTACTACCCAGGAATCTAACACTATCGCGGCCGACTTTTAGGCCGATAAGAACCCTATTACCCTTAACCTTCTCCTTAACTTATATAATATTAACAATTTTATTAAATAAATAGAAGGTAGGTTACTTAAAAACGCTACAGAATTCCGCGTATAGGTAAATAGCAAGCCTACCTAAGCCTTTAAGCTGCTGCGCGCTCTAGTTAAAAGCACTACTATCTGTATTAATAAGTATAGAGCCGGTATAAAGGAATAAAAGGAGAACTTAAACACCCTTTATAATAAATTCAATACTATAGATAAGGAAATTAGGAACTTAAAGCTCTGCCTTAACCACACTAATATTAAACTCTAAGCTGCTAAGTTATATATATACAACCTTTAATAATAACAGTCTAAGCCTACTATTAAGACTTCTAAAGAACCTGTTTATTTTAACAAAAATAGGCGGCGCGATAATAATATTAACTATTAGCGGATAGATAGTAGGGCCGGAGAATAGCCTACTAGCAGGCCTAATAACTATAGTTGTAATAACTACGCTAAGCCTGTATACGCTCTACCTATAGCTAATATATATAGTAGCAGTAATAACTAGGCCTGTTGCTTACCCTCTCTATATAATAATTATCGCCGTAAAAACAGCAGCTACTACAGTAGCTGTATACTACTATACACCTAGCCCCTATTATTAGTCTTTTTATAGCCTAGCCACCGCTGGCCTAACCTAGCTCTGTTTAACGGAATAGATACTAATAGCTACCCTATCTACTGTAGTAAGGTCCTTACTAAAATCTATTACGCGTTTTTAAAGTAGATAGATAACTTTAAGCTTAACTATATTAAAAGCATTCTATCTAGCGGACTATTTAAGCGCGTATAGGTATATTACCGCTAATAGATTATCTATAATAAAGTAGAAGCCCTCCGCTCCTTAGATAATAGATATAATAAATATAATATTAAAGCTAAAGCCTTAATACAGCTTAAAACTTTCTATATAGGTAATAATTTATTTACAGCCTTCTATAACTATTTCCTTAACATTACCGGCAACCTTAACTAAAGCCCCTTTAAGCTTATCTACTAGTTTAAAACATATTTTATACTATACCTATAATCTAAGCTAGTAAATAGAGTAGTTTATTACTGTTTTAATAACTTTATATAATATATTTATACTTTAGATATATAGAACACTGCTTTCCAGCAATCTAAGAAATATAATACCCTTATCTTCTAACCTTATTAGGCTACTTTATCTATAGCAACTACTTAGTCTACTTACAGCCGTGGCTGTAGCCGCAGAGAATACTTACCTACGCCTGTAATAGGAACTACTACTATAACTACTAGTACTATAACTACTCTAAACGCTCCGCGCACCTATACTATTATAGCTGCGCTAGGTATAGAACAGCGCCTGTATACTATAAAGCCTAAGAATAAGCTAGCTTATATCCGGAGTATAGGCAAGCTCTCTATAGAAGATAAAAAGCAGACGTATTAAGCTAGCACTTATAATTACTGCTATTGCGTCGGCTACCGCGCTACTAATAATAACTGCCCTTTTTAGAACTTCTCTATTTAGATAACTAGCAGTCTTCCTTTCCGCGCTATAGATATTATATTTTCCGGCTAGGAAAATAAGTAGTTCTTGTGCATAGTTGCGCCTAAGAACCTATTACAATTAATTACAAATCTACCCCGTTATTAACCCTATTATTAACCCTGTTATCTACCCTATTATCTACCTTCTATTCTTTACCTACTTCCTCTAAATACAGTAACTTAGTTTCTACTAATAACCTTCTAGACCTATAAAGAAAGCCTAGGAAACTGCGTAAAAGCTAATACAGGGGTACCTATTATAGAACACCTAAAAAGTATAGGATAAAGCAGGCTATAGAACCTTTTCTACAGTTTAATACTTTTTTCTAGCTATAGGAAGTACTAGAGTATATTAAGAATAAGGAAAGTTAGCTAGAACTTTATATTTCTACTATAGCTATTACCTGTACCTAGTATAATATTATAAAGCTCTAGCTAAAGGAAGGTAGTTAGTATCTGCTTTCTTATTCTATAGTTTTAGACAGTAATTAAACTATTTATATATATTCTTTCTCTAATAATAGTGCAATATCCTCTTTTATAGATTAATTATTTACGCGCAAATATAAAATTTATTAAATTCCTTTTAATTTACCTCGTCACCTTATATATATTAACAATTCTAACTCCTCTTAATCTATTACTTATACCGCAATTGTTAATATTACTATAGGTTCTTATACCGAGCAGCTAGTCTGCTACGTCGCCGACCTAGGGCATATTCTATTAGTCCTAGGAATAGATTAGCACAAAACTTACAATCTAGAAATTAACTTTATTAAGAAAAGCTTTTATTTCTGTTAATTATAATACTATAATCTACACTACTACTATAATAGCGTGCTAGCTAAGATCTTCTATAAAGGGGCTCCCTTCTACGCCGCCGGGCCTAATAAGCTTTAATCTACGTTCTTATTTGCGATATCTATTAGTTCTATAGAACGCTATATTTAACGCGCTAAGCCTAAGGACCTTATTTAGATCCACGGACCGGAATTTATACCTAAACCGGATAACTTCCTATTTAATACACCCGCGATTAGGCACGTTATTAGTATACTAAAGGCCGACAGCACGCTTAAACTACACGCCCTTAGTGTTAACAAGTATAATAAATTTATAAAGGAATAAAAGATATACTTACCTAATAAGCTACGCGCTTGCCTGGATAAATGTTTCTATCTATAGGTTAATATATAGTTATAATAAGAGGTAGGAAACCTACTACCCTATTAAAACTATAACTATACTATTCTTCTATAACCGGACGCTCCCCTGCCTAAGTATAAAACCCGAGCTGTTTTAGAGGAGAAGAATCGTATTATTTATAATAAGCTCTAGAAACTCCTAGGCAAAGGCTTTATTAAAAACAGCAACTCTTCTATATACGCACTAGTTTTTCTAGTTAAGAAACCGGACGAAATATACTGCTTCTGTATTAACTACTAAGGCCTTAACGCTATTACTGTAAAGAATTAATACCTAATTCCTATTATCTAAGAGATACTAAATTGCCTCTGCAAAGCTAAATAGTATACTAAGCTAGATATTATTTCCGCCTTTAACCGCGTATATATTAAACCAGGTAATAAATAGAAAACTGCTTTTATTATAAGGTATAGTATATTCTAATCTAAGGTCCTAGGATTTAGCATATACAACAGGCCCGGCACCTTTTAAATGTTTATTAACAACGTCCTGCGGGAGTACCTAGATAACTTTTATTTAGTATATATAGATAATATACTTATATTCACCAACAGAACTAAAGAGGAATATATTGCCTATATATAGAAAGTCCTGGACCGCCTTTATAAGGCTAGCCTTTACCTTAATATTAATAAGTGCAAATTCCTTATTAAGTATATTAAATATTTAGGTCTAATTATTATAACTAACAGCGTTGAAATAGATCTAGAAAAAGTCACGGCCGTTACTAAATAGGCTACTCCTACTTGCCTTAAGAATATTTAGGCTTTTCTAGGTTTAGCTAACTTCTATAGACGCTTTATATAAGGCTTCTCGCGGTTATATAAGCCGCTTACTAATCTATCTAGAAAAGGACTAGATAGTTGCATCTGTTTTAAATAGATAATAAATTGCTAGAAGGCCTTTAACAACTTTAAAACAGCGTTTACTACCGTATTTTATCTTAAACACTTTAATTCTAACTAGAAATTACGTATTAAAACGGATATATTAGACTATATAGCTGTAGAGGTGTTCTCCTAGCTTTATAACAATAGTATATAGCACTCTATTGCCTTTTACTTATATAAAATAACACCGGCGGAATATAACTACAAGATCTATAATAAAAAGTTGCTTGCTGTTATTCTTACCTTTAAAGAATAGGAGCTATAGTATTAGGGTAATAGATACTAGGACCCTATTTAAGTGCTAATAGATTACCGAAATCTGCTATACTTTATAACTACGCAATAACTTAACTAGCAATAAATGCGCTGGCTACAGATCCTCTTAGAAATCGATTACATCCTAATATACTGTCCCGGCCGCCTCGGGGCTAAGCCTAATAGCCTTATATGCTGAAGCTAAGATCTTCTGCAGTTTAATAATAATAAATACTTCCTATTCTAACAGCAAACTGTAATTAAAACAAAGAACCTCGCTGCTAAGGTATTTAAAGACCTCCACCTCCGCGCTACGGGTATTATAGAAGCCAACTATAATAAGCCCCTTTATAAACTTATTAAGGAAGCCTATAATATAGATAAGGCTGCTTTTAATAATAGCAGCGGTGTTAATAATGCTTTACTAACTTATTTTATATATTAGATTATAGTATTAAAGTAGCGCGGCAACTGTAAACTGCTACGCGATATCCTAAGGAATAAGCGCGTGCAACTATCTATAAGCGAGCTAGAAGTTGTAAATAGTAGGCTATAGGTATGCTATAAAGACTCTAGACAATTATTTATTCCTTAATTAGCCGCCCTCTAACTTAAGATTATGCAGCTAGGTTATAATTATACCAGCGCAGGGTATAGAGAATACGCCGATTGCCTCTAGTATATATAACCTAGCTACTACTAGCTATATTTTACTAAATTAATTACAATATATATTAACGCCTGCCAACGCTGCTATAATATTAAGCTATCTAACTTTGCTAAGCAAGGTTTCCTACAGCCTCTACCCGTCCTACTTTATTACTGGCGTAATATTGCTATAGACTATATTATAGACCTGCCTATCTGCAAATATTATAGCTGTAAGTATTATTATATACTTATTATAATTAATTAACTTTTAAAGGAATATTACTTCCTTACTATTACTTTACTAGAAGCAGATAAGCTTATAGAAGTCTATTTCCAATAGATATACCGGCTCCACGGCCTGCTAGCGTCTATTACCAGCAACTTAGGTATATAATTCACCTCTAAGTTCTAGCGGCACCTCTATTATTAGTTACAATTATTACTTAATATATCTACTGCCTTCTATCTAGAAATAAATAGTTAGACGGAAATTACTAACACTAATATAAAAAAGTACCTACAGGCTTATATATAGTATATATAAGATAACTAGTATAACTTACTGCCCTTTATAGAACTAGTTGCTAATACCTATATTTTAGCTATAACAGGCCTGTCCCTTTTTTTGCTAATTATAGCTATAATCCACGCTTAGAGTTAGAACTGCCTCTAGCTAATAGTAAAAAGATTTCTAAAAATAGGGAGGTTAAACGCAAACTAGCCAACAACTTTACTTAACGCTTTAAAAATATTAAGGTCTACCTATAGAACTGTATTATATAGGCTTAGAAGAAATAAGCTTACTAAGCTAACCGCCACCGTAATACTGCGGCAGATATACGCGTTAATAATATAGTCTAGCTTAACGCGAAGAATATTAAGCTAGACCGCGCTAAGAAGGCGCTTAATAATAAGTTTATTAGCCCTTTCCGCGTTAATAAGGTTATTAATCGCGGCGCAGCTTTCTAATTAGACCTGCCGTCCGACACTAAAATATACAACGTCTTCCACCTATTACTGCTCCGGCTTAACACTTCTAAGCTAATTAAGGGCTAGGACCGGCCTAAACCTATACTACCGCCCGAGCTAATACAGCGCAATAATAATAATAAGCCTGTTAAGGAATAGACAGTTACCTAAATAGTTAACTTATAAATTTAAAATAATAACGTATAGTATAAGGTCTACTATATTAGCAATATAAGGCTATATAGATACTAGCAACTATCTAAAAATATTAAAGGCTGCCTTTATAGAGTTTTTAATTTCTACTGCTGCAACCTATAGAAACCTAAACTACTTACTTACTTTATTAAACTAAAGGACTAGATACTACCTACTTAGAACTACTAGAACGTTACTATATTATTATAATACGCCTATATTAGCTGTCTACTATATAAGTTTATATAGTAAGTTTTTTTTTACGTTTATATTTTTATAGGAGCTCGGTTTTTAAAAAGGGGGCACGTGTTACGTCGTTCCTTAGCATTCTCTTAGTAGTTATCGAGGCCTCGGATTATTACGTGCATGGACGTCACGTGATCCCGGGCTAAGGGTTCTTCCGGCGCCCGGAGTTCTGCCGGCGCCCGGGGTTCTGCTGGCGCGCGCTCAACTATATAGCAGGCCCGTGGCCGGAGCCTCTTTCCTCTCCACGCAACCTCGTTAATAGCAATACAACCCTTTTCCAGCCATAAACCTAATAAGGACCTAAGTATAAAAGCTTCTATAATTATATTTTTAGATAAATAGACCTAGTTAATAAAATAGACGCGGAGGGGAATATTATAAAGGCAGTACCTTTATTCGACTATATTAAGAATAAGGCAATTAAGAAGAAATATAGGAAAACGCAACTAAGTAAACTATTTCTAGAGGTATAAGCATTTCTAGTACTTTCTTTTATTTAGGGGCCAGGTAATAAAAAGATTACACTGTTACTAAATAGATTATTATACCGGATTAAGATTAATAATATCCTATACTGCTCCTTCTGCCAAAACCTATATTATATAGAATCTAGTTGCTTTAGGAAGAATCTAGAGTTAAAGAATTTAATAAAGGATATAAAGGGTAATAGAGCAAAACTAGGCGTTCTACGTTTATTAGAACGGAAGTTGTTAAAAAAGCAATCTAATACCGATAATAATAACAACAATAAAGGAGGTCTAAAGAACCTAAAAAGGGCTATCTTTATAGCAACTAAGGTCGGAAGTAATAATATTAATGCAGCCTTCGGGGAGAATATTAAAAGCTACTTAGCTATATTTAGTTATAACTTAGCTATAATAGCTATAAAGACCCTTTTAATCTATAATACTTAGATTGTTAATATAGAATACGTATAGTATATATATAATAATCGCTCTAAGTTTATTAAAATAGAAAGATATTATAGCCTACTACTTAGAAGCGTGGACGGCTCTACGCCTTCTATAGGTGTTGGCACTATAAATATTTTATATAAAGTGTAAGGCCGACGGAAATAGCTTATCTTTAATAATATCCTTTTTATACTACCTACTTACGCAAACCTTCTATTAGTACTCCAGCTAATTAAGCAGGGAGCGAAAATTAAGTTTTTATACTGCGGCGTAAGTATTTACAACAAGTTAAACAGAAAGAATATATATACTATAAGCGAATATTATAGAGTCTATATACTAAACCTATAGACTAATTTCTTTTTTCTAGCCTATTATATTAGCCCGCAAATAACCCTTTAGCACTACTGACTAGCTTATATAAGCGACGGAAATCTATAGTATTTTAAAAAACAAGCCTATAAAATCTATAATATAGTGCTATATTAGCCGTATAATCTGTATTTCTAAGAATAAATAGTCGAGAAGCTATATAATTATTCCTTTTAATAAAAAGAGTATCTAATAGAGCTTTTTTATATTAACGTCGCAGGGCCCTTTAATAAAAGCCTAAAGAGCAGTTAGTACTACCTTATAATAACGTACTCTATAAGCGAGCGGCCTACCTAAGCAAGTGGCCTACTTTATTACTAGAACGCGCTCTATTAACTTCTAACTACTATACCTTAATAATATAATATATAATTAATTTAAAAAGAAAGCCAGATATATATAGCTATCTTAGCAATCGATAAAAAGCAGTTTAAGAGCGTGCGACGCGCTGTTGCAATATACAACGTCCCCCGAACAACCCTACAACAACAACGCGCCGGAATAACTGCCCGACGCGATTATAAGCCCAATTTAAAGAAGCTTACAAAGCTGGAGGAATTAGTTGTTATTTAACATATAATTAACCTGGATTCGAGAGGGTTTGCACTGCAGCTAAGCGCTGTATAAGATATAGCTAATAAGCTGCTAAATAAGCGCGGTGCCGGCCAGGTTAGTAAGAACTAGCTATATAACTTTGTTAAGCAGACTAATAAGCTTTAAATATAGTTTAATTAAAAGTATAATTACTAGAAAGCTCTATATAAAAATCTAAGGATTATTACGCTGTAGTTTAAGCTTATATATAATATAAAGGCGAAGTATAGTATTATAGATAATAACTTCTATAACTTTAATAAAACCGGCTTCTAGATAGGTGTTATCTTAATAGGAGTAGTTGTTATAGGCTCTAAGAGATAGAATTAACTAAAAGCTATATAACTAGGCAATCGCGAGTAGGCTACTATAATTAAGGCTATTAACGCTTATAGGTAGGCAATCCCGCCGTTTATTATCCTTGCGGGCAAATACTACCTCTCTATATAGTACAAGGGCAGTAATATACTGCTAGACTAGGCTATAGCAGTAAGTAACAACGGCTGGACAATAAATAAGCTTAGTATTATATAGCTGCAATATTTTAATATATATATAAAGGACCGCACTATAGGCGTATATTGCTTACTTATTTTAGATAGTTATAAGAGCTATAACTCGCTTGAATTTAAAGAGCTTTATAAGGAGAATAATATTATTATACTATATATGCCGCCGCATGCCTTATATCTATTACAGCCGCTTAATATAGGCTGTTTTACGCTGTTGAAAAAAGCGTACAGTCGCTAAATTAAGGATTTAGCGCGCAACTATATTAACTATATTATAAAGCTTAAGTTCTTACTAGCTTTTAAAGCAGTATTTAACAACTTATTTATAAAGAGTAATATTTGCGCAAGCTTTTAAGGCGCCGGCCTTATACCGCTTAATCTAGAGGCAGTGCTTTTAAAGCTTAATATTATACTTTATATACTGTCGCCTCCTACTATAGAGGCTTAATAGGAATTAAAAACACTAAGTAATACTCTTAAGCTAAGCTTTTAGTTAGCTTTAATTTATAATTGCATTTAAATACATTAATATAGCTTTTCTACTACAATTCTTAAGTTGCTTAATTCGCTTATTAAAGGTGCTAAGATGCAGATATATAGGGCTATATTATTGCGTAATTAGGTTATAAGCCTTTAAAAGGCGAATAAAGCCGCTATAAAGCGTAGAAAGCGCAAAAAAAAGCGAATTTAGAGGCAAGAAGTCCTAATAAAGGCACAGGGCTCTAATATAATCGCTTAAAAGGAAGCTAATAAACAAATTAAGGGGGAAATGCGTTAAAATAGAAGGCGCCCGGGTGGAAGTGCACAGCAGCAGGCGCGCTGCAGGCGCTGCGGCGAGATAGGATATAACTCTTATACGTGTTAAAAAGATAAGGAAATTATTGTAGATTAGACTGCAGGTCGTATTAAGTTAATATCTATTAGCGTTGTAGAGTAATTTGCGTTTAATATTGCGATTTGCTTATAAAGTAGGCTACTTGCTTAGGTAGGCCGCTTGCTTATAGAGTACGTTAGTTAATAATATAACTAACTAAATATATATAGTAGTGGAAATGCATCTGTTTTAGGAGGGCTGTGGCCGCCGCTTTTAGTGGCGTTTTCACCTCGCTTAGACCCTGTTATATCGCCGCTTTAAAGCTCTGTTCGCTTAAGCACTTCCTACCCTATTATCCTAGAGGGGCTAAGAAACGGCACACGAGCTTCAGCAAAGCTCGTCGGCGCTTATATTGATTTAACAATGGCACAGCCTATGTGGAAAGGCTAGCGTCGACTTAAGGGAATGGCCTGCTCGTCCTCTCCCTCCTCTCTCTCCCTTCACCATCCTTGTTCCACTTCCTTTCTCTTTCTCCCTTCGCCATCCTCGTTCCACTTCCTCTCTCTCTCTCTCTCTCTCTTCGCCCTCTCTCCCTTCGC